>NC_048299.1:135660-211911 GCF_013100865.1 Trachemys scripta elegans | reverse complement strand
GGGGGGGGCTGTCAGGGGGTGGGGGTGTGGATAAGGGTTGGGGCAGTCATGGGACAGATAGGGGGTAGAGTCCTAGGGGGCCAGTTAGGATGTGGGGAAGGTCTCAGGAGGGGGCAGTCAGGGGACAAGGAGCAGGGAGGCTTAGGTCAGGGGTGGAGTCCTGGGGGGCAGTTAGGGGCAGGGGTCCCAGGAGGGGGCAATCACGGGGACAAGGAGTGGGGGGGAGGGTTGGGAGTTCTGAGGGGGTGGGAAGTGGGAGGGAGTGGAAGGGGCAGGGGCGGGGCTAGGGCAGGACGGGGGCAGGGCTAGGGCGGGGCTCCTCCCATCCTCTTTTTTGATTGTTGAAATATGGTAACCTTAGTGAATGGCTAGCCAACTACAAAAGCAGTTTCTCCTCCCTTGGTGTTCACACCTCAACTGCTAAAAGAGGACCTCATCCTCCCTGATTGAACTAACCTCGTTATCTCTAGCCTGATTCTTGCCTGCATATTTATACCTGCCTCTGGAAATTTCTACTACATGCATCTGACGAAGTGGGTATTTATTCAACCACGAAAGCTTATGCTCCAATACGTCTGTTAGTCTATAAGGTGCCACAGGACTCTTTGTTGCAGTATATATGTAATATAACAATATTACAAACCCCTACCATAACTTATTATGGTTTCCAGTTCATAAAAATAAAAATATCAACCTAACAAATGTCAGCAATGCCGTAAGTTTTCATTTCTCTTTAGGGGTTAATTAAACCACCTCATACCAATAGCTAGCAAAAACCAAACAAATCAGTCAATTACCTGCAGCAACCCAAACATAAATACTAACACAAAGCCTGGCCATTCTGCACCAGAAAATAAAATTCTAAAAGTAGCCACACAAGCCCAACAAATAATAATACACCATTGGTATAACACCTTCAATGCTTGGTTCCTCTTCTAAACATCAGTTTTAAATATTATAATCAACCCTATAATTATTTTATATTAATTAGCATGTTTGTTATAATGTGTTGTATATGCTGTAAAATTTAAAAAAAAAAAGTACCTTAAATTAAAGCCACAAGCCCAAATTGCTTCACAATACATGGCTTTAAACCAATTAAATAAAATGTGACCCGTTTAATATATTAATATTAAAGGGTCAAATGAAAAACTCACTGTAGGCCCAAAAGCCTAACAGGTTACAGTGTAATCCCAAAGGCCTAACAAAAATTGTTTTAAATAATAATCACAATAATTATGGTAAATAATAACAAACATACTATATTTTAAATTAGCAAAAAAAATTGTTCTAGTAAAGTTTGTTTAGCTTTTGTTTAGCTCTGCTTACTTCTGTAAAAAACTTTGCTCTGCAAAACGTCTTGCTTTTAAAATTATTTACTTTATATATAGAGAGAGAGAGAGAAAAAAATGTATATATGCTAACAAATAAAAAATAAAAAACACCAAATAAACAAAATAAACAAAAATTCAAAAAGCAGCAACCAATCAGTCAGGATCATTCAAACAATTAAAAAAAAAGCAACTTAACAACCCTAAAGCAAAGGCATCCACCCCCCAAAATTAAATAAAAATAAAGCCAAAAAAGCAAAATTAAAACGATGCTGCAAAAACTCCCCAAAACAGCCCAGAACAATGCTAATTCAAAACAACCTCAACTACTTTCTAATTAACAACTCCAGGGTAGGCCCCATAAACTTCCAGGGGGACTTATTCCTATAAATATATATATGGCCACAAAACTTTTTATTCCTTCTGCATCAACAGCAAAGGTCCAAACCCATTTAAATCCCCGCTCCCCTCCCCCACATACAATCTCATGGCTTGGCGACACTTGCGAGTTACAGCACAATAAAGGAGCCCCGGGCGCTCTAGCTCACTCCCCGTCCACACTGGCAAGGTCTGTAGAGCGCTCGGACTCCGCGGCTATAGTGCTGCCGGTACCCACCTCGGCGAGAGGAATAACGTTTGCTGCGCCTTGGCTACAACACCCGGGCGTTAGTGTGAAGGAGGTCACGGTGTTGGGTTACTGCGCTCTGATCAGCCTCCGGAAACGTCCCATAATCCCNATGGCAACCCCTCCCCCCCCCGTACCCCCCCATAGGGGAGGCAAGGGGGCTTTCTGGACCTGAGAGAGGCCCTAGGAGCATGTGCAGTGACCGTGGTGCAGAGTGAGTATGCTGTGGGGGGGGGAGGAAAGAGGAGCGGTCCCTCCCCCAGAGCTTGCTGCTGCCAGTGCGGGGGGGGAGGAGTCCTCTCTGGCCCTAGCCTTGGGACAGCCTGTCTGCACCCCAAGTTCCTTGTCCCCAGCCCTGCCCCACCCCAGAGCCTGCACCCCCAGCACCCCAACCCCGAGTCCCAGTCCTGAGCACCCTCCTGCATTATGAACCCCTCATCTCCAGCCCCACCCCAGAGCCCTCACCTGAGGGGAAAAACAGGCAACTTAAAGTTGGTGGTCAGTTTGGAGTATCATTGTGTTTAGCACAATACTTGATTATTTTACACCCTTTAAAGTATATAACTAGTCGTATACAGGTGTTATGAAGTGGGAATGTTCTTAATGTTTTCTCTGAATACTGTGTGGGTGCCTCAGTTTCCCCTATGCATTTCTTAAGGATCTAGATGGTGGGATAAGGGGGTGTCAAGGCTGCTTCCCCACTCTGAACTTTAGGGTACAAATGTGGGGGCCTGCATGAAAACTTCTAAGCTTAACTACCAGCTTAGATCTGGTCCGCTGCCACCACTCCCAAAACTAATTCCCTTCCCTGGGTAGCCTTGAGAGACTCTTCACCAATTCCCTGGTGAATACAGATCCAAACCCCTTGGATCTTAAAACAAGGAGAAATTAACCATCTCCCCCTCCTTCCTCCCACCAACTCCTGGTGGATCAAGATCCAACCCCCTTGGATCTAAAAACAAGGAAAAATCAATCAGGTTCTTAAAAAGAAGGCTTTTAATGAAAGAAAAAGGTAAAAATCATCTCTGTAAAATCAGGATGGGAAATAACTTTACAGGGTAATCAAACTTAAAGAGCTCAGAGGAATCCCCTCTAGCCTTAGGTTCAAAGTTACAGCAAACAGAGATAAACACTCTAGCAAAAGGAACATTCACAAGTTGAGAAAACAAAGATAAACTAACATGCCTTGCCTGGCTGTTTACTTACAAGTTTGAAATAGGAGAGACTTGTTTAGAAAGATTTGGAGAGCCTGGATTGATGTCTGGTCCCTCTCAGTCCCAAGAACAAACCCTTACCAAACAAAGAGCACAAACAAAAGCCTTCCCCCCCCACCAAGATTTGAAAGTATCTTGTCCCCTTATTGGTCCTTTGGGTCAGATGCCAGCCAGGTTACCTGAGCTTCTTAACCCTTTACAGGGAAAAGGATTTTGGAGTCTCTGGCCAGGAGGGATTTTATAGTACTGTACACAGGACAGCTGTTACCCTTCCCTTTATAGTTATGACATGGGGGGGTGATTGTTGTAGAGCCCTAGAGGGCCAGTATGATGCTCTCTGCACAGAGAAAGGCTGACACCCTGTCTCCGGGCAACTGATGGCCTGGGCCACTCTCCTGCAAGGTGCCAACTGAAGGTGTTGGAGAACAAAGAGATCAGGTGGCCTCTTAATGCCTGGAAAAGAGACAAAGGCCAGAGGAGGGAGTGTCACTGCCTGTGCGGACTTCCGGGAAGCGCATGGTGTGGAAGGGGATGCTGGGATGCTCTGGAACTGCTCCATACAAAGCCAGTCAGGACTCTGGGGGAGCCTCCTCTCTCTGAGCATACTGTCTCCAGGGCAAGAAGCTCACACCTTCCTGGGTCTGACCTCGGAGCATTCAGCATGCCCTTCCACACCGTGCGCTTCCCGCAGCGAGTCCACCCAGGCGGGGTCCTGGGGCAGCCCAACTCTGCAGTCAGACGTGACTCTCAGCCAGCCAGTAAAACAGAAGGTTTATTAGACGACAGGAACACAGTCTAAAACAGAGCTTGTAGGTACAGAAAACAGGACCGCTCAGTCAGGTCCATCTTGGGGGGTGGGGAGCCCAGACCCAAGTTCTGGGCCTTTCCCCATTTCCCCAGCCAGCTCCAAACTGACACTCCCTCCTCTGGCCTTTGTGACTCTTCCGGACAAGGAGGCCACCTGATCTCTTTGTCCCCAACACCTTCCGTTGGCACCTTGCAGGGGAAACTGAGGCACCCACACAGTATGCAGAGAAAACATTAAGAACATTCCCACTTCGTCACAACAGGTGCAACAAAATATAATCCTGTATATTGAAGCAGGCAAGTGCTGCTTCTGACTTTCCACTTTTAATTGACCCTTGTAAGCTTGTGGCGCCGACGTGTTGTAGCTTCATTTTATATCGGCTTACAGGGCGGGAGCGGGGGGGCACCACCAAAAATTATACAAACCTGCCGCCTATGAGTGCGGCTGAGCAAACATCCAGCATCTCCGCTCCCATGTGGAACTGCAGTCAGAGTCCCTGGGCAGCTCCCACTCCACATGGACCCAAGAGTTCAACTTGACACTTGGGGCTGTTCCCTAACTAGAGAATTTCAGCCAGTGCACAGAACCAGCACGGCAAGAGAGCAAACTCTTCCCTTAGTGCACACACAACATGTGCTTTGCTCAGTGTCCCCACTGAAACACATAACAGGCCTGTTGCTGTACTTGCAAGGTATTTGCACTAACAGAGCAGCGGTGTAAAGTCCATGCAAAAGGAGGTTTCCCCTTTACCAGCAATTAATTTCTGCTTATTGTGTTGCTTCTGGCTTTCTGGCTAAGGTCATGTGAAGTGCTGTGTACAGGAACGTAGAGAACCCGACCGCCAGGAAGCTTGTGGGGAAAGCACAGTAAATGTGGAGGATTGAACAGAGCCTGAATGTTGCACTATCTTGGCTCTCTCCCTTTATGTTTGATCACTGGACACAGGATCCAGGGGCCAGATTTTTTAAAGGGTGCACCAGGCTTCTGAAAATCCCAGTAGGCACCTTTGTGTCACTTTATGCCGTGGCCCACCCACTTAGCATCCAGGCCCACACACTTTGGGGCCGGAGCCCCCTGAATCCTGACCCCGGCTCGGTGTCCATCAGCCCAACCGTGTCCCCCTCCTACTGGCACCACGTGCTGCTGCCCCGGTCTCCAGCCCCAGCCAGCGCTAGCCCCGCAGGGGCCTATGCCTCATAGGAGTGGGTCTGGGCGGGACTAGCACTGGGGCCGGAGACCAAGGCAGCACCATGCAGCACTGGCAAAAGGGGGCCGCGTCCGCGGGCTGATGGACCCTGAGCCGGGGGGGGAGGGGGGGCTTGAGCCCCAGAAGGGTCCCCTCTTCCCCATGGACATGCCCCACAGTCTGTGTGCCCCGAGAGCCTGCTGAAGGGCAAGGGAGGGTGGGAGGAGTTGGGCCTTTGCTGGCTTTGGTGGGACACAACTGAGTATCAGTTCAGGACAAATTGCTTAGAGCAGGACAGTCACAGCCCCAGGCTGGGTTTCCTTTACTTCTAAGGCATCACCAAACCAGCCAAACAGAGAGGACTTCAGTCTCGCCCCACTGAAGTCCTCTCTGTTTGGCTGGTTTGGTGATGCCTCCCCCTCACAAGTCACACAAGCAATTCCCTCAGACACTCCAGTTTCCCAGTATCACCACCAGTGCTACTCGTTATGGAGATGAATGGTTTGGAAAACCAATACCCCATTAAAAGAAGAAAGGTTCTCTCAATCCCAAAAGGACCAAACCCCAAACCCAGGTCAATATGCCAGTCAGATCTTACCCACAAATCACGCTGTTGCCAATCCTTTAGAATCAAAAATCTAAAGGTTTATTCATAAAAGGAAAAAGATAGAGATGAGAGCTAGAATTGGTTAAATGGAATCAATTACATACAGTGATGGCAAAGTTCTTGGTTCAGGCTTGTAGCAGTGATGAATAAACTGCAGGTTCAAATCAAGTCTCTGGAACATCCCCAGCTGGGATGGGTCATTCAGTCCTTTGTTCAGAGCTTCAGTTTGTAGCAAGGTTCCTCCAGAAGTAAGAAGCAGGATTGAAGACAAAATGGAGCAGTTTCCAGGGCCTTTTATATTTTCTGTCTTGTGAGCGGAAACCCCTTGGTTCTCCTGTGCAAAATCACAGCAACAAGATGGAGTTTGTAGTCACATGGGCAAGTCACACGTCCACGCATGACTCAGTTCTTTACAGGCCGACGCCATTGTTTACATGTTAGGAAAGCTCAGATGTGGATTGGCGTCTCCCAAAGTTCATTGTTAGCTTAAGTGTTTCTTGATTGGGCACTTACTCAGAATAGTCCTTTCTCAAGAAGCTGACCAAATGCTTCACTGAGGCTACTTAGAATCAAAACACATTCAGATACAAATACATAGCCAATACTACAAAATGATACACATATATAGACAGCATAATGATAACCTGCAAATCATAACCTCATTCACCTTACACGACAACCTTTGTACAATATTTGCTGCAAATATATAACAGTGGTTGCAACAATGATCTATATGGTCATAGTTTATGTCAATAACATCATAGTGGGCATGTCTAGCTACATACATGACCAAAACTAGGCTCAATTACAAACACAATTTAGTTTACCATAAACTTTGGAAATCCACAGTCAACCTGTGGAACTCTTTGCCAGAGGATGTTGTGAAGGCCAAGACTATAACAAGGTTCAAAAAGGAACTAGATAACTTCATGGAGGACAGATCCATCAATGGCTATTGGCCAGGATGGGCAGGGATGGTGTCCCTAGCCTCTGTTTGGCAGAAGCTAGGAATGGGCGATAGGGAATCATCAAGTGATCCATCCCCTGTTCTGTTCATTCCCTCCAGGGTACCTGGCATTGGCCACTGTCGGAAGACAGGATACTGGGCTAGTTGGATCTTTGCTCTGACCCAGTATGGCCGTTCTTATAAGTGCATGTACGCATAACAATCTCATTATCAGCTGCTGAAACTGCCCTAGGTGCAGCAGGCTAACATAAAAATGTCATGTTAATTATAACTTTGCAAAGTCAGGGTTGTGTGTTTATGTTAGACTTATAAATGAATGAATGCTAATCTATGTTTATTCTCGCACAGACACAATGAGTGAAGCATGTTACCAGATCAGACAGTTTGTTCAGGGACATTCAGCTCTTCTTTTAATGTTAGAAAATGTCTTGCAGTTACAGAACAGAAAGGTTTCTTACCCTCTCTGCCATTTACCATGTGTCTGTCTGTACTATTCTAGGCATCACTTTATGGGACCTGGAGACACTTCAAAATCATGTAGACACAAAACCACAATCCAAGACTGAATTTCAGATTGTTGCATCTGATGCCACTGAAGACAAGGCCTCTGCCCTCAGTGTCACAGCATCGCTGAACGCCAGTTTCCTGTCTGGCCTGGTGAAAGTGAATGGATCCGCAGAATATTTAAGTGATACCAAGACATCAAAACATCAAGCTCGTGTTTCTCTCCAGTACTCAACTACAACACAGTTTAAGCAGCTGACTATGAACCATTTAGGGTACCATAATATCTCTTACCCTGATGTGTTTGACCAAGGCACAGCCACCCACGTGGTCACGGCTGTGCTGTACGGGGCGCAGGCTTTTTTTGTCTTTGATCAGGACATTTCTTCATCTGAGAACATACAAGACATACAGGGAAAACTCCAGGTTATCATTAAAAAGATACCCCTGGTTTCCATCGAAGGGGAAGGAGCTCTCAAAATGGTTGACACGGAAAAAGCACAAGCTGAAAAACTTAGTTGTAAGTTTTATGGTGATTTTGCTCTTCAGAACAATCCAGTTACTTACCAAGATGCCATGAAAACCTATTCCACTCTCCCGAAGCTGCTGGGTGCCAGCGGGGAGAAGGCCGTACCAGTGAGAGTCTGGCTGTACCCGCTGACCAAGCTGGATTCCAGAGCGGCTCAGGTCGTGCGTGAGATCAGCACAGAACTGATCTTTGATGTTCAAACCGCCCTGGAGCAACTGACAGAATTAGACATGCGATGCAATGACGCATTGAAGAATCCAATTGCCTCAACCTTCCCCGAAACCAAGAGTAAAATCCAGCAATTCAAAGATCTGTGTAAGGAACACAGACAGACTTTCCAGAAACAGCTAGCAGGACTCTTACCCTCCATTCGTGGAGGTGGAGAAGAGGAAGGGGCCCTGGTGGATGTTTTAATCTGCAAAAACCGATCACCGTTCAGTACCCAGCAACTCAATGAATTTCTGGATAAAAAGGAACGAGAAATGAATTTTGTCAATTTCTATGTTTCTGCCCTAAAGGATGTGGAAGTAGTGTCCTCCCAGAATAAACTGGATAAAATAGTAGTTGATCTTAAGAATGACTTTGTTGTCTCCTTTATGTTCACTTCATTACATGAAGAAGAACCATATTTATCAGATTTAAAACTCTACCTTCAGACCCAGTTTATGAAGAATACCCAAGATCCTGCATCAGTCAGTTATGTCAGCGACAAATCCAAACTGTGGTTTGAGGACAAACAGAGGAAACAAAATGTCCGAAAATCTGCAAAATCCATTTCAGACTTTGCCCGTGTCAATAAATCTAATGGGAAGACTAGATTCATTGTGGCCTCGGTCCCAGACAAGGACAATCCGGGAGCTTCAATTTACCTCTATGAAAATGGAGACCTGGTCAGCACTAACTATGAACCTCCATCAAAACCTCTTTCTCTCCTGATTGATGGAGTCAGACATGACTGTGTGCAGCTCACCTTTAACCCAGCAGCCTTTGGAAGGGAGGAGATATCTTGCTATCGGGTAGAGTACAGAATGGTAGGGCAGGAGAACTGGACAGTTGTGGATGTAAATAACAAAGAAGGGACGTTCACAGTAACAGGGCTACGTGCAAACACCGAGTACCAGTTCCGATACGCTGCAGTGAGCAAATCAGGGCTCAGCGAGAGCAGCGACGTGAGTGATCCTGTGAAGACACTTCCCCCGACCAGCCCTCCTGGGAAGCCAGAAAAAGTTACTGTAGAATCATCAGCCATCGCCCTCACCTGGGAGAGTCCAAGTGTCATTGCAGATGGAGTCAGTATAAGGGAGTATAAGGTGGACTATAAAGAGGAAGCTGGAGGTGAGCAGAAAGACAAATGGCTGGAACGAAGGACGGGCGAGAGAACAGAGTTCTGTACCATTGGTGGACTGAGGCCTGAGACTCCCTACAGATTCCGGGTGTCGGCTGTGTGTGCGGATGGGGCTGTGAGTGCCCCAAGTGAGGAGGTTATTGTTTCAACACAAAGAAAAGAAGAATCAAATAAATTAGCACGCTCTCTCCGCAAAAAGAGCAAGCTCATAAAAAAAGGGCAGCCATCAGTCTATGCCCTTCCATTAGAGAAGATAGCATTAGGTCCTAGGTCATCTTATCTGAAGTGCAGACTTGGAGAAAAGACACATCATGTCCCTAAAAAAGTGATTATGGTGATGGGAGCAACTGGATCAGGGAAAACTACACTCATCAATGGGATGATCAACTATGTCCTGGGTGTGCAATGGAAAGATGAATTCAGGTTCAAGCTAATTCATGAAATTACAAACAGAAGCCAAGCCCAGAGCCAGACATCTGAAGTGACTGCCTACGAGGTCAATTGCAAGAAGGGCTTCAAAGTCCCTTATTCCCTGACTATAATAGACACCCCGGGATTTGGTGATACTAGAGGAATTGAACATGACATAAATTTAACTGAGCAGATCCGAGCATTTTTTTCCACCCCAGGGGCCATTGATCAAATAGACGCCGTCTGCTTTGTAGTTCAAGCCTCCTTAGCTCGTTTGACACACGCCCAGAAGTACGTGTTTGACTCAGTGCTCTCTATCTTTGGGAAGGATATAAAAGACAATATACAAATCCTGATCACCTTCGCAGATGGACAGACACCCCCTGTCTTGGAAGCCATTAAAGAGTCTGAGGTGCCTTGTACTAAAGATGCTCAGGGTGTCCCTGTTCATTTCAAATTCAACAACTCCGCACTGTTTGCCAGCAATGCTGGAGCTGACGAGGGCAGCTGTAATTTTGATGCAATGTTCTGGGAAATGGGAGCGATCAGCATGGAGACTTTTTTTAACTCCTTAAGATCTTTAAAGACTAAAAGTTTAACATTAACCCAGGAAGTTCTCGGGGAACGGAAGAAGCTCGAGGTTGCTGTGCAAGGGCTGCAGCCACAAATCAAAGCTGGCCTGACAAAGCTAGAGGAGCTAAGACAGACTGAGCGAGCTCTGGAACAGCACAGGGGTGATATGGAGGCCAATAAAAACTTTGAGTACGAGGTAGAACGAACAGAGGCAGTGAAAGAAGATATCAGTGGCACAGGTTTGTTTATAACAAACTGCCAGAAATGTCACTTCACATGTCACGATGACTGTGCATATGCTGATGATAACGACAAATACCGTTGTTCGGCTATGGACCATTCTGGAAATTGCAGGGCTTGCCCTGGTAAATGTGTGTGGAACATTCACTTCAATCAAAAGTACAAGTGGAGATATGAAGTCATAAAAGAGAAAAAAACCTATGCAGAGCTGCAGGAAAAGTACAAAAAGGCCTCTGGTGAGGTGATGACGACAGAGAAGGTTTTCGAGAGGCTGTGTGAGGAATACACTAGAGTAGAAGTTATAGTACTAAAGCTCATTAAGAGATCATCTCTCAGCCTCCAACGCCTGCAAGAAATTGCCTTAAAACCAAACCCGCTGTCCACTCCAGAATACATTGACCTGATGATCATGTCAGAAGAGCAGGAAGTGAAGCCTGGGTACCAGGGACGCATAAAATCGCTGAAGGAGGTGAGAGAACAGGCTGTGATAATAACCAAGATCGCCAATAACGAGGAACTGCTGTCAGCAAAGAAGGAAAAGTACAGGAAGCATGAAACACCAGAGATGGGAATCGTGAAAGTTGGCAAGAAGCTCAAAAAAGGGTATAATATGGTAACAGATTGGTTGTCTGGTGGAAAATAGCCTGCAGTGAATCCCCTCACACCTGAAACATGAAAGCCTGTAAAACAAACACACTTTTCAGCTTTTATTCATGAATGGGGACTTCTGCTATTTTTACATTCCAGCTGTGTAGATATTTGGAAAATGGATCAGGGGTTCTCAAACTTTTTTTTTTTTAAACTGGGCCTCCCTTTGAAAATATTTCAGGCTGTGATGACTCCTCCCCCCCCACCCCAAAAAAAGTGGTACTCTTCCCTGAAACCAGCCGCCACCACCCTCTGGCCGCCCAGCTCTGAAGGCAGCACTGCCTCCAGCAACAGCACAAAAGTAAGGGTGGCATGGTCTGGCACAACCTTCAGAGCAAGGTGCCCAGCCAGCAGCCACTGGTCTCACAACCTCCCCCACAATAGCCTTCAACCCCCTTTTGGGTTGGGACCTCCAGTCTGAGAAACACTGCATTAGATCATCTAGTCTGATTTCTGTATAATATAGGCAGGAGAATCCACCCCTCACCCACCGCGCCGTTACTCTTGTACTGAGCCCAATAATTCACATTTGACTAAAGCATCTTCCAGAAAGGCGCCAGTCTGGACTTGGAGATGTCAAGAAATGGAGACTCCACCACTTCTCTAGGCAGCCTGTTCCGATGGTTAATCACCTCCCTGTTAAACATTTGTGCCTTAATTCTAATGTGAATTGGTCTCACTTTAACTTCCACCCACTGATTCTTTTTCTGCCTTTCTCAAATGGTCACTTTGGCTGCTGTGGGATCCCCAGTATCTTTGTTGTTGGGGCAGGACTAATAAAGGGTTGTTATCCTGGTTATCCTTGCATCTGAAGAAGTGAGGTTTTTACCCACGAAAGCTTATGCCCAAATAAATCTGTTAGTCTTTAAGGTGCCACCAGACTCCTTGTTGTTTTTATCTTGGTTGTGTGAATCAAGGACAGTAGAGCTGTACTTGGCATTTTCCGACTGAGGGACTCACCCTCAACTGAGCAGCTCTCGCTAGGCAAGGGACAGGGTTTCCAAAGCCCAGTTATTACTCTGCTGTGTAATAACAGAGCTCAGTTAGAGTTTTGTTACATACGGTATAGGGAAAGCCACTGACATCTAGGTCTAAAGCAGGGTGGGCAAGCTATGGTCCTCAGGCTCCTGCTGGGGAGCAGCCTCCAGGACATACATGGCTCAGTGCCATTACTCTGCGCGGCTCCTGGAAGCAGTGGCATGGCCCCCTTCTGGCTCCTACACGGAGGGGTAGCCAGAGGGTGCTGGCCCTGCCCCTAGTGCCACCTCCACAGCTCCCATTGGCCAGGAACTGTGGCCAATGGGAGCTGCAGGGGTGACACCTGTGAACGGGGCAGCGTGTGGAGCCTCCTGGCTACCCCTCTGTATAGGAGCCAGAGGGGGGACATGCCGCTGCTTCTGGGAGCTGCTTGAGGTAAGCGCCACCTGGAGCCTGCACCCCTGACCCCCTCCTGCGCCCCGACCCCTTGCCCTAGTCCTGATCTCCCACCCTCTGAACCCCTTCGTCCCAGCCCAGAGCAATCTCCTGCACCCTCATCCCCAGCCCCACCCAAGAGCCCGCACCCCCAGCTCGAGCTCTCACACCCCACTCACACCCCAACTCCTGCCCCAGTATGGAGCCCCTTCCCACACCTTGAACTCCTAATTTCTGGCCCCACCCCAGAGCCCTCACCCCCTCCCACACCCCAACCCCCAATTTCATGAGCATTCATGGCCTGCTATACAATTTCCATACCCAGATGTATCCCCCTTTTCTGACCAGGTCTGCAGATGCACCTTGGAACTCTGAGTCTGCATGATCCAAGGACAGCAGCTGTGAGTGAGGTGCAGGGAAAGGACAGGCACATTAATGGGACTTTAGGGTTGCTGGACTTTGCTCATGAGTTACATTTATGAATCCTGTTTGTGGTGTTTCCCCAACATAATGCTGCATTGTTTCCCTCCTTTATTAAAGGGCTTTTGCTACACTCAGACTCTGTGCTTGTGAGAGGGGAAGTGTTGCCTCTTAGAGGCACCCGGGGGGGGGTGTAATTGTCCCAAGTCACTGGGTGGGGGCTCGAGCCGGTTGCATTATGTTATTGAAACAGAACCCCTAGATACTCAGAGGGTTACACATAAACACACCCAAGTCTCTCCCCTCCAGCTAGCTGTCAGGGAAGCATTCATTCAGACCCTGCTTACATCCCTATTGCCCAGCGAATCGAGCCCAGCGCTGTGGCCCTTGCAGGGGAGAACATGGAGAGAGCAGTGAATTCTCCTCTGCTTCCCATTTCCCCCCGGCGTTCCTCCTCCCTCTGCGGCTGCTCGCTCTCTGGGAGCACGTTGCAGGCAGTAGCTGGGGTCGGTGGGTTTGATGGCGTCTGTCTTGTGTTTCAGTGGCTGGGTGGCCCCATCCCCTCTCTGACTGCTCCTCGCTCCCTCCATCTGTCCCGTGCCAGGAGAGGGGTTACAGCTGGGTCACTGCCTGCCACACGCCCTGTGCTGAGGAGAGACCTGCAGAAAGGCCATGGGAGCCAGGGAGCCCCAGGTGCGCTGTTGATGCTGTTAGAGCTGCAGTGCTAGGGGCTGCTGTTACCCGCTCTCCCCTGTAACACCCCATCCCCAGACACCCCCCAGCACACCCTGGCCAGGCAGAGCCGTGAACACGCCCCTTGGCCAGGCACTGAGTGGGGGCTCCAGCCCCACTGAGATCAGGGGATGGGCCTGGTTCTTATGGGTCCATCCTGCCTCTTGCAAGCATATGCGGGATCAGGAATTTTTCCCCAGGTCAGACGGTCAGTGACCTTGGGCATTTTCACCTTCCTCTGCAGTGTGTGGGTGCGGGTCACTTGCCTGCATTCTCTGGGTGTATCTCACCTCAACATTTCCCTGCCATGGCAGGGCCTGGAGCACTGGTGCACCTCGGCCCCTCCTATTCTCTGCCTGTGGCACGTAACAGTCTAGTCTCCTGAGGCTGCAGTGCTTGGGCTCAGCGTGCAGGTGCTGGCGGGTGAGGGTGGCCTGTGGTACGCAGGAAGTCAGACTGGATGATCTAGGGGTCCCTGCTGGCTTTAAACACTTTGACTCTGTGAACGAAGCTGACTCCTCAAAACTGCCCTGAGATGGGATTTCTGGGCCTGGTCACCACAGCAACCAGCAGCAACTGGCTTGAGAAGAGACTCCATGACATACTGATGTGTCCCCCGGGACCGTCACACGATGGGCAGGGAACCACGAGGGCAAATCCTGGTGGGCTGCGGCCTTTCCCAGGCCAAACTGCCGCTGTGTCAACATCCCGTTCCTGAGTATGAGCTGAGCCCCAGCTCTGACACTGGAGCCCGTCGCAGGGCAGTGTTTTCCCTCCATGGAATTTCCTCCTGCCCCTCTGACCTTCTCTGGCTCTGATCAGCCCGTAGCTCCCAGCCAGGGAGTGTGCTTTTCCTCTCTCCCATGGTATCGGTCTCCCTCTGGGGTTTGCATTATTGTCGTTAGAGAACATTGTGTATTCTGATCGCAGCTCTGGGGTTCTTGTCTGACTTCCCATGTCACCCCCGCTAGGAAATTCACAGCTACGGCGCAGGCTGGCGGTGTTCACAGTGGCACCTCCTTGTTAAGGGGAGACTGGTTCACAGCATCACAGAAACATCGGGACGGAAGGGCCCTCGAGGGGTCATCAGTCCTGCCCCTGCGCTGAGGCAGGGCCAAGGTAACCCAGACCATCCCTGTCTGGAGTTTGTCCAACCTGTTCTTACACACCTCCAGTGACGGGTGACGCTCTGGGGTTCACCCAGCCCAGTGAGGGTTGGGTCACCCCTGCCCTGTAACCCTGGGTGCGTCCATGCTGCTCACAGCCCAGTGCCCTCACCCTGGCTTAGGCCAGCCCAGTTACTCCTCGCAGGGCGACACCAACAGCCCTTCCAGCTCCAAATCTCGTCCCCCCAGAACTGTCCAGTCCCCGTCCCTGGACATCCCAGCAGTTATCAAGTTGGCTGTGTCAGAGAGCCAGCGCCCACACAGCCTGCGGGTGAGCTGAGGGGGTTTACCCGGTAGCTTAGCATGCAGCACTCAGAGGGTTTTGCAATGAAATGAGAGCACGTGTATTAACAAAGAACAGCCCTGTAAGTGATTTCAAGTAAAAGTGAAAGAGAGGAAAGGCTACAGTAAAACAAAGCAGACACGCTCTCTAGTGGCTAAAACTGCATTCTAGCAAGTTACGATCTTTGCCTCAGGAGGCTCACAGAGGTGTGAGCTGCTCCACTCATGGCAATAGATGTTCCCATCCCATCCTGTATTGGTGCTGGAGTGCCTGTGCCATGCATCGAGCACGCCTGTTCTCAGCTCCCCACTCCCATCTCAGGCCTCTGCCTCGGGGATGCATCAGCCAGGCCTATTCTTTGTGCCCAGTAAAGCTCAGGTCCATTACGCCTTCTGATGCCGGGCAGGAACTCAGCGAGTCTCTCCCAGCGGAGAACTGAGTCATCAGCGCTGGGACACTGGTGCAGGGCTCTCTGGTGTCATTTTCAGTATGGCAGCCAATCCTTCCCATGCCAGCCCAGCACCGCACCATACCCCAGTCAGAGCACTGCCCAGGAAAGGGTGCCAGGGTAGGATTGTTGGGAGTGCTGAATGGCTTTGGGATACACTTGTGGAGTGGTGAACTTCCTCAATATTGCACACGCGACTCCACTTTCTGTTTTCAGCCTAAATCGGGTTAAAAGAGTTGAACTATCAAAACTTTCACTGAATGAAAAGTTCAGCATTTTTGATCAAAATGAAAGATAACAGTCATCAGCTATGTTAAGGGCTGTTACAAAGAGCACCTTGATCAATTTTTCTCTTTCTACACTAAAGGTAGGAGAAGAAGCAAAGGGCTAAATCGCCAGCAGTGGGGATTTAGGTTCGATATTAGGAAAAACTTTCTAACTCTCAGGGTAGTTAAACTCTGGAACAGGCTTCCAAAGGAGGTTGTGAAATTCTGATCACTGGAGAACAGGTTGGATAAACACCTGTTGGGGCTGGTCTAGGTTCACTTGTCCGCTCCCCTACCAAATATCTGTGTTATTCTTTTACCAAGATCATTTGTAAGTAATTTTATTTTGATTTTTAACTGTTATGGTCTGTCAGGGCTGTATCCCCACTTTGAACTTTAGGGTACAAATGTGGGGGCCTGCATGAAAACTTCTAAGCTTAACTACCAGCTTAGGTCTGGTCCGCTGCCACCATCCCAATGGATTCCCTCCCTGGGAAGCCTTGAGAAACCTTTCACCAATTCCCTGGTGAATACAGATCCAAACCCCTTGGATCTTAAAACAAGGAAAAATCAATCAGGTTCTTAAAAAGAAGGCTTTTAATTAAAGAAAAAGGTAAAAATCATCTCTGTAAAATCAGTATGGAAATAACCTTACAGGGTAATCAAACTTAAAGAGCTCAGAGGACTCCCCTCTAGTCTTAGGTTCAAAGTACAGCAAACAAAGATAAACACTCTAGTAAAAGGTACATTTACAAGTTGAGAAAACAAAGGAAAACTAACACGCCTTGCCTGGCTATTTACTTACAAGTTTGAAATAGGAGAGACTTGTTTAGAAAGATGTGGAGAACCTGGATTGATGTCTGGTCCCTCTCAGTCCCGAGAGCGAACGCACTCCCAAAAACAAAGAGCACAAACAAAAGCCTCCCCTCCGCCCCCCCCAAGATTTGAAAGTATCTTGTCCCCTTATTGGTCCTTTGGGTCAGATGCCAGTCAGGTTACCTGAGCTTCTTAACCCTTTACAGGTAAAAGGATTTTGGAGTCTCTGGCCAGGAGGGATTTTATAGTACTGTATATAGGACAGCTGTTACCCTTCCCTTTATAGTTATGACACCCCCCCCAAATCACAGATAGTGTTGGACGTTCGGTTCCACACTGGCTGTGATTTCTTCCTGGAGTTCTAGGAGAAAGAGTTAATAAGACACATGTACCTTTAGACATACTACTGATTATATAAAAAACTAACAATAGGTTTCATTCCAAGAACAATTGTTAACCAGTTAACTCTGGGAAACTTTCCTGGGAGAGAGCATCAGCCACTTTGTTAGAAGCTCCCGAAGTGTGTTGTATTTCAAAATCAAAATCTTGGAGAGCTAAACTCCACCGAAGAAGTTTTATGTTGTTCCCCTTGGCGGTATGAAGCCACTGTAGCGCAGCATGGTCTGTTTGTAGTTGGAACCGCCGTCCCCAAACATACGGGCGTAGCTTTTCCAGCGCGTACACAATGGCGTAGCATTCCTTCTCGCTGATTGACCAATGGGTTTCCCTCTCAGACAGTTTCTTACTGAGAAACATGACAGGATGGAATTCTTGATCCGGTCCTTCCTGCATTAAAACTGCTCCCACGCCTCGCTCGGATGCATCTGTGGTTACTAGGAACGGTTTGTCAAAGTCTGGGGCCCTTAGCACAGGGTCAGACATGAGTGTTGCCTTAAGCTGGTTAAAGGCCTTCTGACACTCATCAGTCCACTGAACTGCATTTGGCTGTTTCTTTCTGGTTAGGTCTGTCAGCGGGGCGGCGATTTGGCTGTAGTGTGGTACAAATCGCCTATAATATCCAGCCAAGCCTAAGAAGGATTGGACCTGTTTCTTAGACTTTGGAACCGGCCACTTTTGGATAGCATCCACTTTGGCCTGTAGGGGATTTATAGTTCCTCAACCCACCTGGTGCCCCAGGTATGTCACTCTGTTTTGGCCTATTTTAGCCTTAACAGTTAGTCCTGCCTGCTGGATGCGCTCAAAGACTTTTTCCAGGTGCTCCAGGTGCTCTGCCCATGAATCAGAAAAAATGGCCACATCAAGGTAGGCAACTGCAGATTCTCCCAATCCCACTAGGAGACCATCTACAAGTCTTTGGAAGGTGGCGGGTGCATTTCGCAACCCGAAAGGGAGTACATTGAATTCATACACCCCTGCCTGGGTGACGAAGACTGACCTTTCCTTAGCGGGTTCATCCAGTGGTACTTGCCAGTACCCCTTGGTTAAGTCTAAAGTAGAGATGAATTGGGCATGTCCCAATTTCTCCAATAGCTCATCTGTGCGTGGCATTGGATAGTTGTCAGGACGAGTTACAGCATTTAGCTTACAGTAGTCCACGCAAAAGCGTATTTCCCCATCTGGTTTGGGAACTAGAACCACTGGAGATGCCCATGCACTATTAGAGGGGTGGATTATACCCATCAGTAGTATGTCCTGGATCTCCCTTTGCATAGCAGTTTTGTCATGAGGTGACTCCCGGTAGGGTGGGGTTCTAATTGGGTGAGCATTACCTGTGTCAATTGAGTGGTATGCCCGTTCGGTCCGTCCTGGAGTGGCTGAGAACACTGGTGCAAAGCTTGCGCACAGCTCCTTGATCTGCTGTCGCTGCAGACGTCCAAGGGTCGTGGAGAGGTTCACCTCTTCTACGCCACCATCCTTTTTTCCTTCGTAGTAGATACCTTCAGGCCACTCCACGTCATCTGTTTCCTGGGCTGTAAACTGGCAAATGTTTAATTTTCTGGAATAAAAGGGCTTAAGAGAATTAACATGGTATACCTTAGGCTTTATGTTGGAGGTGGGGGAGGCTATGAGATAGTTAACAGCTCCTAGGCGCTCCTGGACCGTGAATGGTCCTTCCCACGACGCTTCCATTTTATGGGCCTGGAGCGCCTTTAAGACCATGACTTGGTCTCCTACTTTGAAGGACCGTTCTCTGGAATGTTTATCATACCAGGCCTTTTGCTCTTCCTGAGCATCCTTTAGGTTTTCTTTAGCAAGGGCTAAAGAGTATCGGAGGGTGCTTTGTAGGTTGCTTACAAAGTCTAGAATGTTAGTTCCTGGAGAAGGCGTAAACCCCTCCCATTGCTGCTTCACCAACTGTAATGTCCCCTTAACCTCACGGCCATACACAAGTTCAAATGGTGAAAACCCTAAACTGGGATGTGGTACAGCCCTGTAGGCGAAAAGCAACTTCTGCAACACTAGGTCCCAATCATTGGAGTGTTCATTTACGAATTTATGTATCATGGCCCCCAAAGTTCCATTAAACCTCTCCACCAGGCCATTGGTTTCATGGTGGTAAGGGGTGGCAACCAAGTGATTCACCCCATGAGCTTCCCACAGGTTTTTCATGGTCCCTGCCAGGAAATTAGTTCCCGAATCTGTAATGATGTTGGAGGGCCAACCTACCCTGGCAAAAATGTCTGTTAATGCCTGGCACACACTTTTAGCCCTGGTGTTGCTTAAGGGTACTGCCTCCGGCCATCGGGTAGCAAAATCCATGAAAGTCAGTATGTACTGTTTCCTCTGGGTGTCTTCTTTGGGAAAGGACCCAGAATATCCACAGCTACTCGCTGAAATGGGACCTCAATTATGGGTAGTGGCTGGAGAGGGGCTTTAACCTGGTCTTGGGGCTTTCCCACTCGTTGGCACACCTCACAAGACCGGATATAATTAGCAACGTCCTTACCCATTCCCTCCCAGTGGAAGGACTTCCCCAACCGGTCTTTGGTTCTGTTCACCCCAGAATGGCCACTGGGATGATCATGGGCTAAGCTCAAGAGCTTTACCCGATACTTAGTGGGAACTACCAACTGTCTTTGAGGATGCCAGTCTTCCTGGTGCCCACCAGAAAGAGTCTCCTTGTATAAAAGTCCTTGTTCTACAACAAACCGGGATCGGTTAGAAGAGCTAAGAGGCAGTGGGGTGCTCCGCGCCGCCGCCCAAGCTTTCTGAAGGCTGTCATCTGCTTCCTGCTCGGCCTGGAACTGTTCCCTTGATGCTGGAGACATCAGTTCCTCCTTGGACTGTGGACTGGGGCTTGGTCCCTCTGGAAGCGATGCAGGTGTTGGGGCTGTTTCCATTGACTGTGATCTGCTGTCCACTGGTGCACTATGTGGTATCTCAGGCTCTGGCTGAGCCTCTCGGGTAGGGTTATCTGCTGCTTCTGTCAGGTCAGGCTCACTGGTGCCCTCTGACGTTGGAGTTGTAGACGGATTTGCAAGCGCTGGACTCAGGGCTGGCAATGGTTCTGTTGCTGGTTGTGTTGCCAGTTCCGGTTCTGGGACTGGCTTTGGCTGGGTCTCTGGGATTGGATCCACTATGGCTGTTGCAGTCGGTGGCAGGGGATCCGGTTCCACTACCTTTGTTTGGGTCTCTGGTAACACAGACGGGGCCCTGGTGGACGGCTCGGGAACAGGAATGGGGGTGAAAGCTTGCTTAGCCTGGCTGCGGGTGACTATTCCCACCCTCTTGGCTAGCTTCACATGGTTGGCCAAGTCTTCCCCCAGCAGCATGGGGATGGGATAATTGTCATAGACTGCAAAAGTCCACATTCCTGACCAGCCCTTGTACTGGACATGCAACTTGGCTGTAGGCAAGGTTACAGACTGTGACATGAAGGGTTGAATTGTCACTGGAGCCTCCAGGTTGATGAGTTTGGGGTCCACTAGGGATTGGTGGATAGTCGACACTTGTGCCCCAGTGTCCCTCCACGCAATATCCTTCTTTCCGCCCACTCTCAAGGTTTCCCTTCGCTCTGAGGGTATGAGAGAGGCATCTGGGCCTGGGGATCTTTGGTATGATTGGGGTGTAATGAACTGTAATCGGTTGGGGTTCCTGGGGCAGTGAGCCTTTATATGTCCCAGTTCATTACATTTAAAACATCGCCCTGCTAAGGTATCACCGGGGCGATGTTGGTTGGTGGAGATTGGTGTGGTGGGGTGAGAAGGCGTCTGGGGTTTCCCTTGGGATGTAGGTGGGGCCTTGGGTTGTCCCCGGTGGTAAGGTTTTGTTTCGGGTTGCCCCTTCTGATATTCGCTCCAACTGCTACTAGTTTTTTTTCTTTTCTGCCATCTCCCCCCCTCGGTTACAGTTTTGGGCTTCCCATCTAGGATGTACCTTTCTATTTCCTCAGGAACACCCTCTAAAAACTGCTCCATTTGCATTAGGAAGGGCAACTCTTCTGTAGATTTAACATTTGCTTCTGATATCCAGGCATCCCAATTTTTCCCAATGTGGTAGGCATGTCGGGTAAATGACACGTCTGGTTTCCAGCTTAGGGCTCTGAACCGCCGACGGGCATGCTCGGGTGTTAGCCCCATTCTGATGCTGGCCTTGTTTTTAAAAAGTTCATAACTGTTCATGTGTTCCTTAGGCATTTCAGCCGCCACCTCTGCTAAAGATCCACTGAGCTGCGGCCTCAGCTCTACCATGTACTGGTTTGTAGAGATGCTGTACCCAAGGCAGGCCCTTTCAAAATTTTCTAAGAAGGCCTCAGTATCATTGCCTGCCTTGTAGGTGGAGAATTTTCTGGGATGGGAAGCAGTACCTGGAGAGGGGTTGTTAGGGTTGGCTGGATTATTCTGCCTAGCCCTTGCTAATTCCAGTTCATGCTTCCTCTCTTTTTCCCTCTCCTCCATCTCTTTTTCTTTCAGCTCCATCTCTTTTTGCTTTAGTTCCATCTCTGTTTTTCCTCCATAGCTCTTTTGTGTGCAGCCTCAGCCCTGGCCATCTGTCTGTCATGTTTCTTTTCATTCTCCTCAGCCTGGAATTTGGCTAATTCTAGGTCCTGTTGCAAAGTTCTTTTTTTTTTGCCTGACATTTTCTGGTCTACCTTAGCTATCGGGGGGGGAGGGGGGGAAACAGTTTGGAATCTTTGGTTACTGTAATGTGACTCTTAAAAAAAAAAAAAGTAAAACAGGCTTTTGTGTCTTGTCTTGGCAATATGTTAATGACCCTCCAGTGCTCACAGCTGGAGCTTCCCTCCTAACAAAAAGCTCTCTGTTAGAAGCTCTTATCTCTCCTTCACTGCTTCCCCAGCATCTCAAAGGAGGGGAAAAAAATCTGGCTTTTGGTTCCTAAAAAAATCCCTCACCACTGCTCACCATGTCAAGGCTGCTTCCCCACTCTGAACTTTAGGGTACAAATGTGGGGGCCTGCATGAAACTTCTAAGCTTAACTACCAGCTTCTCTGGTCCACTGCCACCACTCCCAATGGGCTAACTCCCTTCCCTGGGTAGCCTTGAGAGACTCTTCACCAATTCCCTGGTGAATACAGATCCAAACCCCTTGGATCTAAAAACAAGGGGAAAAAATCAGGTATTAAGAAAAAAAGGCTTTTAATTAAAGAAATGAAAGGTAAAAGAAAAACCCTCTGGGAGAGATTAGCATACCAGCTACTCACAGACAACAGATTCCAAACACAGAGGATGTTCCCCTGGGCAAACCCTTAATTACACAAAAAAAAAAGATACCCAAAATACCCAATTTGACTATTCCTCTAATTGCACAAGACAGGTTACAAAGAAATAAACAAACCTATTTATTTCCTTCACTAATACTCACTACTTAATAAGAGGCTGAATTCTGGAGTTTTCCCACTCTGGTCCAAAGTGAAAACTTCCAGACAAGGGAACTTTCCTCCTTCCCTTTGAACCATCTTGTCCTCCCATTGGTTCCTCTGGTCAGGTGTCAGCTAGGCTAGGTGAACTTCTTAACCCTTTACAGGTAAAAGAGGCATTAACCCTTAACTGTCTGTTTATGACACCCAGCAAGAAAAGAAGCAGGAAATGCAATAAGTCTGGAACATAATGGGTCTTCTCAGGCAGCAAACACAAATGCTGCAGCTCCCTCCCCCCTTGCAGTCTGTGGAGAGCTCCATGGTAGCAGCTCCCTACACCCGCCAATGCTCCATTGCGCACAGGACCTGCAGCCGCATCTGTACATCAGAACTGGGCTGAGACAGAGAACAGATATTTGACTGCTGGTGCAGCCACAGCCAAAGCAGTGAGCGCACTGCCCCCTGCACAGCGCTAAGGGATGAAAACTAAACCCCCATGAAAACCCGATCCACTCTCCTATTTATCATCGTCCCCAGGCTCAGCGACCCCCAGCCCCAAGCAGCAGAGCAACAATCGGAATGAAAAGCTGCTCAGAATGCGAGACCAGCCCTTGGAACACACCAGACCAGTCAGTGGGAGCAACACATTAAAACCAGCCGCGAGCTGGACCTCTACCGATCCCTGCGCAGAACGATCCCACCGCAGACACCTCGCCACAAAGACGTGCAGAAGTGAGGCCTTTCCTGCCCCAGCCCAGACTCAGTGACCCTAAACAAACGGTGGAATCGGGGGCACAGAGCACAGTCAGAACCCAGAAAGGAGCCTGTGACCCCCATGGGACAGAGCCGAGATCGGAGTTGAAATGTTCCTCTGTCAGTGTCCCAAATACAAGTGCAAACCAATGTTCCACCATCTTCTCAGGAGCTAGAACACATCTCCCTGGGAAACAATGAGGCGCACACTATAGAAAATGACAGGATGACGCTACAGAGCAGCCGGCCACTGGGGCAGGAATGAAGAGAAATGGATCCAGGGATCAAATTCCAAACACACTTGTAACCCCGTCCTGAGCACAGCGCCCCAGTAACAGTCTCCCCAGTGCTGGGTGCACAGCTAACACCTCTCCACTCCGACGTGGTGTTCCCCTGCGGCTGCACCCTGGGTAGGTCACACCCACCCCGACAGACACTGCAGGCCTGGCTTTAAACCACTTTGGCAGCATGCAGAGAGCTTGCCGTGCCCATGGCCTCTCGCTGAACTGAAATGGGGCTTATGAACGTCTGGAGAATGATGGACTCGTGTGTCTCAATGCTCCGGTGAGCGAGAACCAGAGGGGCAGGAACCAGCCGTGTATGTAAAACGCTTTCCTGCATCATAGAGCAGTGTCCTTATTACTGGCTTCCTCATGCTTCATATTCCACTGGTAAAGGGCTTTCCTCCCACTCCCCATCCCCTCTGGATCACCGCTGGTTGTTCCACCTCCTCCACCACCTGGGAGCCATTTTTACCCCCTCTTTCTACTAATTGCCCCATTCGATGCTGTCCCTGATTCTGGCCAGATTTTCCTCTTGAACACTGTCCAGCATCGTTTCGACTCGTACCTTTGACAGCAACTATTTCTGTGCAGAGTTTGTCCTTAGTTACTGTTTAGCTGTTTTTGTGCCAAGGAAGGAAGTAAAGCCGGCTGAGTCACTGTAATCTTGGAACAGAGCTCGTTTGTGTGTTTCTGTGATTTCCGAGAAACAGAACGAGTTCTCCCAAACCGTTTGCTGTGCACCTCCCGCAGCCCCAATCCATGCACATGGGGCGGCATCTGACTGAGGCCTGGTCTGACTCTGCATTACAAAGTTAGGTCAATGTAGCCACCTTGCATTAACCTAGGTGTGCAAGTGTCTATACTTAAATTTGTGTTGCACCAGAGTAAGCGCCGTTACAGCCACACAGTCACACCAGCGCCTCGAGCAGTGCTGAGCCAGGGTCAATTGACGGAGGCCGACGCAGCGTGAGTGGAGACACCGAGTTACTTGTCGACCTAACCCATGGGCGGCAGATGAACCACGGGCTTGGGGAGGCTATGCCCAACTCCTGGCTGGCCTGCTCCTTCTGCCCAGGCCCTCCCTTCCCGTCCCCTTTCCATGCTGGAGCCCGAAGACCCACCCCCTCCACCAGCCCTGGAGCACTGCACAGGCAGAGCGGCCTGTAGCCGTGGTCCCAGGAGTGGCAGGTGTGGGGGGGAGGAGCAGCACAGCCCCCCCAGGCCCGGAGCGTCGGGCAGGTGGGCGGGCAGTGCAGCCCCAGCCCCCGAGCACCAGGCGGGTGGGCAGCACAAGCCCCAGCTCCAGCCGCCTGGACTCGCTGTCTGCAGCCAGCCCCCCTCAGCCCCAGCCCAGGGTAAGGGCGCCTGAGCTCTCCCAAAAGTGGGGCTGAGGGTCCCCGTCCCCCTGCGTGAGATGGAGGCAAAAGCAGCCCCCTGCCTGTGTCCCAGGCCCCCCACCCAGGGCAAGTGGAGGGACCCAGGCTCCCCACAGCTGCCCGTGCAGCTCTCCCCGACCCAGCTCCAGCGGGGGGAGGGGGCCTCGGAGCTGCAGCCTGGCCATGGTAAGAGCTGGATGGGCAGCTGTGGAGAGCGGCGCCAGATCCTCCATCGCCCCCCAGACCCCCCGCCCAGGGCAGGTAGAGGGTCCACGACTCCATGGCCCCTCACAGCTGCCTGCCCGTAGGGTGACCAGATGTCCCAATTTTATAGGGACAGTCCCGATATTTGGGGCTTTTTCTTATATAGTCTCCTATTACCCCCCACCCACTGTCCTGATTTTTCACACTGGCTGTCTGGTCACCTTACCTGCCCGGCTCTTACCATGGCCAGGCTGCAGCTCCGAGCCCCCCACTGGAGCCAGGTTGGGGCAGATTTGGGGAGCCAACGTGGAGTCACAGACCCTCCACTTGCCCTGGGCTGGGCAGGGAGCCTGGGGGGCTGGGACACGGGCCACTCTCGGCCCCTCCCCCCGCACCCCGGGCATGTGCAGGATCCGTCTCGGTTCCCCATAGCTGCCCAGGCTCCTTGGCCGGTCTCCATGCTGGCCTGGTCGGGTGTATGGCCTCGGGGGAAGAGGAGGGGAAGGAGGCAGGGTCTGCCCCAGTGAAAAGTGGGATATCCCTAGTCTCCCCATTCCGGTGCTATTAGCCTAGGGCCCCAGCCGCAGGGGAAGGAAAGAGCCGCGGCACAGCGCGGCGGGAAGCAGGAGGGAGCCTGGGGGTGGAGTGTGGGTGGGACCACACAGGCCATTTGGGGCGGCTCAGCTTTTCCCTGCCTTTGATACCTGTTGCCCATGCTCAGAGTCCTCCCGCAGCTGTCCCACAATGCCCCACAGTGATCACATGTCAATAAACGGTTAGGTACAATGTAAGCCAAGACTATTGGTTTTTAAAAGAAAATGCTTTTATAAATGGTGCATGATTTCCTGTAACTGACCGTAGCTGGGTTTGTTCAGTGGGTTTTTTACTTAGTTATAATCCCCTTTATGATATAATCATGTGAACTCCGGCCTCCGGGGACTCCTGAGCAGTGGAAGCCCCCATCTCCTCTAAAGCCCTGTGAATTTTTGAAAGGCCTTTTCCTGATTGTTCAGCTTGGGGAGCAGACTGGGTGTGCAGCTCCCCAGCTGACCCTGCCGGCTCCACAGGCCAGTTGCTCTCCTGCTTGGCATAGACAGGAGCTACGGGATCTCCTGGGCCCGTGGGCAGAAGAGGCTGTGCAGATACGGGTATGGACCAGCCGTAGAAACGTGGATCTCTATGAGCAGATTGTACAGGGGAGCCAGGAGAAAAGTCTCCCTTTCTCTTGATGTAATCTGGGGCAGGAGGTCTGGTGCCAAAACAGGGACATGTGTGCGTCCTTTGCCCCACTGCAGTTCAGGAACCTATTGCTGCAAATCCATTCACACTGGGCTTTGGGTCTGTCACACCAGAAATCTGGTTCCTGTCTCCAGTGTGCAGGTTCTTAGGGGTGTATGAAGTCTTGTTTAATTACAGCAGCAGCTAAGGTTGAGACTCACTTACTGCGTAAGAGGGAATTTTCTAAGTGCTCAGATTGTCTTGAATATTGCTGTTCCTCCTGGGGGTGCCAGGCAGGGTTAATGGTCCATATTTGGGATTTTTGACTAAGTAGTCCCTGAGATGAAGCCTCCTATAAATCACATGACATCTCAATTTCCTAGCACCCACAGTGTTTTTTTGTTTTCCTCTGAAGCTCAAATGGCTGTTTCCTCCCTCCCTCCCCCACCCCCACTCCCACCCCCAACCCCAGGTGTTCTCACCAGCTTGGGACTGATCTCACCGAGTGTCTGCCCCTTTCGGGAAGCAATATTCCCAGAGTTCTTCAAGCTAAAGTTTGGAACTACAACCTAGGTGGAGCCAAGCTGACGTACTAAAGAGAGTCAACTGCACATATGCTATAGACCAGGGATGAGCAAACTTTTTGGCCCAAGGGCAACATCGAGGTTGCGAAACTGTATGCAGGGCCGGGTAGGGAAGGTTGTGCCCTCCAAACATCCTGGCCCCCGCCCCCATCCGCCCCCTCCCACTTCCTGCCTCCTGACTGCCCCCCTCAAAACCTCTGACCCATCTGTCATGGAGTGTGGGGGAGACAAGGCCCTGCACCCCCGGCTCCCTGCGATTCACCATGACTCTCAGCCAGCCAGTAAAGCAGAAGGTTTATTTGGATGACAGGAATACAGTCCAAGGCAGGTCTTGCAGGTACAGACAACAGGACCCCCTCAGTTAGGTCCATCTTGGGGGAGACAGGGAGGTCAGAGCCCCATCTGGGCTCCCCTCCATTTTCCCAGCCAGCTCCAAACTGAAACTCCCTCCAGCCGTCTCACTCAGCCCCCCCCCCCCCCGGCTCCTCCCCAGCCTTTGTCCAGTTTCCCGGGCAGAGGTGTCACCTGGCCTCCAACCCCCTTCCTGGGTTCTCATGTTACGTGCTCAGGTATTTTCCCTCAAGGAAAGTCTCCCATCCCCAATGCAGACAGCCCCAGCAAAACTCCCCTGCAACCTTCCCAGGTCAATACTCCCCACTCAGTATTCAAAGACCACATTAAGAACATTCCCACTTTGTCACAGCATCCAACCCCCCCACTCCTTGTCCCCTGACTGCCCCGATTCCTATCCACACCTCTGCCCCCTGACAGGCTCCCTGGGATTCCCACGCCTATCCAACTGTCCCCTGCTCCCAGTCTCCTGACCGCCCCCCCCAACCTCCCCCTCATCCAACTGCCCACTGCTCCCTGTCCCCTAACTGCACCCCGGGACCCTCTGCCCCTTATCCAACCTCCCACCCCGGTCCCTGCCCCCTTACCATGCTGCTCAGAGCGGCGGGACTGGCAGCCCACCGCCCGGCCGGAGCCAGCCACGGTGCCATGCTGCCAGGCGGGAGCTCGCAGCCCTGCTACCCAGAGCGCTGGCAGCACGGCGAGCTGAGGCTGCATGGGACAGGGGACAGCAGGGGAGGGGCCGCGGGCTGGCCTCCCTGGCCGGGAGCTCAGAGGCTGGGCAGGACGGTCCCGCGAGCTGTAGTTTGCTCACCTCTGTCATAGACCCATAAGCCATACAGCTCCTCCTGGCAAATTGGTTGAATCACTCATTAAAGAAAGAACATCAGGAAGGTCATGATCCTATAGGGTCTAACCAGCATGGATTCTGCCAACCAGCGTCACGTCTCACTAGTCTCAGAATTCTTTGCTTTATTGACAGTTCCCTGGACAGAGGAGAGCCGGCGGAGCCTGCTCTGGCTTCCTTTCTCCTAGCCAGTGTTTGATCCACGATGACCCTTTGCCTCTCACCCTGTGACTGCTTAGCTTGTCTGGGAGCCTCTTGTGCAGGACTTTGTCAAAGGCCCTTTGGAAGTCTGAGGGTCTGTGCACACGGCTAAATCGGTGCATGGGCTCCCCTCCCCAAGCCAGCTTGACTCCAGCCAGCGCAGGTAACAATAGCTGTGTAAACAGCGCAGTGCAGCCTTCAGAGGGGCTAGTGCGCCGAGTGCACACTCCCAGGCCAGGCCGGACCACAGGCAATTCCCATCATGGCAGAAGGTTCCATGCTAGTCCCGTGTGGTTTAAGTTATTTAAGTTAATGATCTGCTCAGGGCTGGGGGTGAGCAGGGAGAGAGCAAAATCTGCAGCTGACAACAAGGGTATTTAGATGAGTCAGGATCAGAGGGGGCTGGAAGGAACTCAAGAGAGACCTGAAGAAGCTCTAGGAACAGGCAACGAGTAAAACTCACTGTTGATAAATGCAAAGTGATGCTCACTGGAGGGAAAGCTTTAAACTCCTCAGATACTTTGCAGGTTTCTAGGGCAATTGTCCTGACTCATCAAAGGGTCCTGAGCATCACTGTAGGCAGCTCGGTGATGACGTCTGCTCAGGGTGTTGCTGTGGTCAAAAGAGCTAGCAAGATATTAGGGTCCATAAGGAATGGGATAATGCAAAGAATATCATAGTGTCTTTATACAAATCGATAGTGTGGGATAACGGGATATTGTGGGCACTGGTCATCCCGTCTCTAACAGGCGATTGCAGACCTGGTAGGGGGCTCAGAAGGGCAATGAGAATAGTCAATATCCAGAGTTGTTTTAATTAATGGTGACAAATTTGGGGCAGTGTATTAAGCCTCGTGCTTCAGGGCTTAAGCAAATCTCTCTTAGAGACCAGGATGAGATGTATCAGCATGGACGGAGGAGGGGCGGGGGTTGTCCCACATCTGCCCCATGTGAGGTTCTTACACCTTCCTGTGAATCACGAGGGGCTGGGCACTGTCAGAGACAGGCTGCAGAAAAAGGGAGCTGAAGACAGAGTCTTATTTCAAACTGTTACATGTTCCCAGTCACCCAACCCCAGACCCAACATGTCAGATGGATTTCAGCACATGGGGGAAGAGAATCTATCAGATGTTGCAGACATGGAGGAAGAGCTGAGTAACCGGATTGCAGCCCTGATGGGAGAGAGGTACCAGCACTCCAGTTCTCCGGTTCGCACACTGCTCTGTTTCCGATGCTGTGGCAGGTTGAGAGCCGTCAGGTTACCCAGTTCCTATAAAACACATCTGGAATTGTTCTCCAGTCAGAGGTTGCTTGCTAATCAGGTTCCAACTCCACCCCACCACCCCACACAAATTACACAGACCAATAATGAATTTGAAATAATTGATTTTATCTCTGTCTTTCGATAAGCACTTCGTTTCAGTTTTACTTTGTATCAATGACATAACAGAAGCATTCCTATAAATTGGTATCAGTCCTGTCGGAGCCCCGTAGCCTGGCAGGACGGCACAGCAGAAGGAAGGCGCTCCAGAGGCTGCAGGAGGAGCACACGTTCGTTCTCCAGGCACACAGGTATTGTCCTACACTTGGTTGCAATGTCTGACTAAAGAATTTGTATATCTGAAGATCTGTCACTGAAAATGCTCCTTGGTTACAGGGAAAAAAATTATTTGACTGGCAGATCTCTCTCTCTCTCTCTCTCTCTCTCTCTCTCTCTGTACAAGATCCAGCTGACACCAATTCCCAAGGGAGATGGAATCACCCAGAAGCTTTAATTGAACTTGGTTAATAATCTCATGCTAATTTGAAAGCTTATCAATAAATTTAGTATCTTTAGCATCCCATTGCAGAGGATGTCCCCCTCTATAAACATGAATTCACGGCGTGTAGGTTTTGCTGGTCTATAGGTCATTCCCTGGTGATAACTACAGCTGGTCAGATATTATGTGTCAAATGAATGATGAACTTGTCACATTTTTGGTTAGTGAATCACTCCTGACTTCTGCAAGTGTGTTCATGATTTGTAAACTATTCAGAATACTTTGGATGAAATGCTTTCTGCCAGTGTATGTGTTTGCATCCTCTTCACTTTGAATGTTATTCATTCCAATAAGTTTTCAAAGAATATTCATTTGTGCTAAAACTCATTACGCTTTTGTGATTTGTGAACCTTTTAATAAATAACCTAGGGTGACCAGATGTCCCGATAAAATTGGGACTGTCCCGATATTTAATCCTTTCTCTCGTGTCCCGATCAATGTACGATTGGGACGCCATTTGTCCCAATATTCAGGTAAGGAGGTGAGCGGGAGGGAGGTGCTGACCCTGTGGGTGCTCCAGCCCTGGAGCACCCACGGGGAAAAATTAAAGCCAAGCTCCCCCCTCCTCGCCTCCTTTTCCCCCTCCCCCAGTGCGCCGCATCCCCGCTCCTCCCCCCTTCCCAGCACTTCTGGCCGCTTAACAGCTGTTTGGTGGCGCTTAGCTCTTTCCAGGAGGGAGGGGGGAAGAGCGGGGACGCGGCGCGCTCAGGGGAGGAGGTGGAGAAGAGGCAGGACAGGGGCAGGGACTTGGGGGAAGGGGGTGGAAATGAGGGTGAAGTGACAGTGGATGCTTGGGTGGGAAGAGGCAGGGGGTGGGCAAGCACCCACCCGGCAGAGGGGAAGTCGGCACCGTAGGGGTGAGTGGCTGGTGGGGGGGTGTGAAGAGGCGAGTGGTGGGCAGGTGAGCGGGGGGGGTGAGGAGGTGAATGGGGGACAGAGGAGGGACGCAGCAAGCCAGTGGGGGATGAGGAAGGGCGCGGGGGGGGGCGAGCGGGGAGAGGGTGGGACCTGGGGCAGAGTGGGGGCAGAGCCTGGAAGGAGCGGGGGTGAACTGTGGGCAGGGCTGATGGCACCCCAATGTGTCCCAATATTTTAGTGTTGTGATCTGGTCACCCTAAAATAACCAGCAGTTGCCTGAATACTTGTAATGAGTGATATAACGTCATGAATCCTAACGAGCTGAAGTTGGTGCTTGTAGACAAAGCTCTGAAATACCCGGACCCAGTTGTCTTGGAGACCAGCCTCTTACCAGTGCTGACCAGGGATCAGGTAAGCTCAGCTGGAAAGATCCTAATGTTGCCGAATCTATACTAGTAACTGAAATCCCCAGGCTGTGTCACAGGTGTCATTTGTAAAGTCATGTGTAAAAAAGCCAAAAATGGTTGAAAGCTTAAAAATTGGACTGTAACAGACTGAATCCCAGTGGGGATTGAACCTGGTGATATTTGGAACAGAAGAAGCTCTCAGCCAGGCTCTTAGGAGTTTCCATCACTTCACACTGGTGCGGACAGTCTAGATTTCAGAGTGACGTCTGATGACATGAGCAGTGAATGAAGCTCCCCAGCCCACCTTTTCTGCCTGTGGCCCTGCCCATGCTCCACCCCTGCTCTGCCCCAGGCCCCACCCCTCCCACTTTCTCCATGCTCTCTTCCCTCCTCACCCCACTCATCCCCTTCCAGCCAATTCCCAGACCCCAAATGAAGCACATGATGTTTGAAAAAACCACTCCTCTGCAATTTCTTTCTAAAGAAAATGGAGCATGTTTTCCACTGCAGGCCAGATGGTGAAGACTGGACATGCAGAAGGTACCTAATTAAAAGCACTAAACTTGGGAATAAAAAATGTCAGTCCCAGGTTTTTTGATGTGCCCTGAAGGTTGTCAGAGATTTATTTGCAAAAATTTTGTAGTAAGGGCAAGTCAGCTGTCCTGCTGAATAGAACATTAACTATTATGGAATACACGATGCAGCTCTTCTCTGTTTTACATTTTCTTAATCAGTATTTCTAAGCTGATTTTATATTTAAATGTACTCTTAGTAATCATTCCAGATTACTACATATTTAACTCACTGAAACAAAGACATTATTTAAAATTAATCAGTCACAGAGGGTTAGTGTGTTCATAACAATGTTCATTGCTTTTAGAAAAAGGGACAATCATTTACTGTGTGTGATCTCCATAACAATAGACATGTTTATGAAATTTCACCAACTTTAAAAAATGTTTCCAAAGATTTTAGGCATAACAAAGGATTTTATATCTTACTAAGGTACTGATTTTGCTGGAGAGCTCTCTTAAAACTAGTTCACCAAATTGTCAGAACAATAAAGAAAGGTGGACAAATGAGATTCCCTATCTGGAAGAAAAGGGGTGTTGTCCCTTTAAGGGCTCTCTTCCATGCGGGAGGGGGGGTGAAGAAAGAAAGATTATAAGGATGGACAGGACAGGAAGACTTTGGAAGCAAGTTTTTTGTACTATAGTAATTAAAATTAAAATGTACATGTTAGAGAAGGATGGTCTTTTGAAGGATTTATTTTAAAAACTATATGGCTGAAGATCCAACCATTGAAGGCTAAAGATGAATACTCAGGGCACATCTTCACTACCCGCCGGATCGGCAGGTAGCGACCGATCTATCGGGGATCGATTTATAGCATCTAGTGTAGACACGATAAAATCGATCCCCGATCGCTCTGCCGTCAACTCCGGAACTCCACCGCAGCGAGAGGCGGCAGCGGAGTCGGCGGGGGAGCGGCAGCGGTCGACTCACCGCTGTCCTCACAGCCAGATCAGTCGACCTAAAATACGCTATTCGTGTAGCTGAAGTTGCGTATCTTAGGTCGACACACCCCGCCCCCCCTTCCGTAGTGTAGACCTAGCCTCTGATGGTGCATCTACAAATCTATTCCAGGATTTTTTAGAGATGTGGTTTTATAATCTTCAGCAACACACGAATGAAATATTTTTAAAGCAAATTTTAAACTAAGGTCCTGTAAACTAATATGTTCTGAGTAAATATTACAGAGATGCACAACTGTATTGTCAGTAAATTCAGAAATTGACAGTAGATACCTGGGGGCTGGCAAATCCCTGTTACATGGCTTCATTACCCTTTGAATGGCTCTTTAACAGTTTCAATGTTGTGCTAATAGGTCTGGCGGCTGGAGGCTTTTTCACTTTTAAGTTACTAGATCCCCTCGGGCGTAAGACTCACCAGGCCGCAGCAGCTACAGCTGTGGACGCCTGCAGGAAGGGTCAGAACAGGGATAGGAAAGGCTGGGGGTTGGGCACTAAGACCCAGGGGAGGCAGAGCCTTCCCTTGCCTCTTATACCCGCCGCCCATGTCTGAAGCTATTTCGTGTGTGGGTTTGAAGAACTCTGCCAGTTGGCCCTATCTGTGCAGTCTCCCTCCTACAACCCATGACATTCTTGCATGCAAATTAATGGCAGAGTGAAGGTGGTGATTGGTTGAGTTACCTCTGACATCTCAAAAAAAGCGACAGAGAGTCCTGTGGCACCTTATAGACTAACAGACGTATTGGAGCATAAGCTTTCGTGGGTGAATGCCCACTTTGTCGGATGCATGCGAAAGCTTATGCTCCAATACATCTGTTAGTCTATACGATGCCACAGGACTCTTTGTCACTTTTTACAGATCCAGACTAACACGGCTACCCCTCCTGATACTCTGACATCTCAGAGGTCTAGGTCTTTTGGCATGTCACAGATACATGCCTTGCACAAGTGTAACTCATAAAGTCAAAGTGGTGGGGAATGTAAAAATGGAATGGGAATGGAGAGACCATAAACCCCAACAGTGATTGAACCTGTGATATTCTGAACAAAAGGAGCTCTCAGTCATGCCTGTAGCTGTTTCATTCACTTCACGCTGACCGAGCTATTCTAGGCTCCAGAGTGACAATCCCGGAACCTTATTAGTGAGCTGAGAAGATTCCAGGGTTCTCACCTGGCCAGGGTAAGCCTGGGACCAAGGAAGAGTAGAGGCTTGTTAGTAGCAACGTACTGGTGCCCTTTTGCTGTGTTGCTCTTAAGTGGCTGTTGGTGTTATGGGGAGTGTCGTCTGACCAAAGGCAGCCTGCTTTTTCTGGCACCTAAAACAGTACAGTACCCCCAAAGGCCGTGCACCCCAATGATGCCCAGACCTCACCCCCCAAATCGCGCCAAAGCTCCATATCCCCACCTTTGCCATAAGCAAAGTCTCCTGGGCTCTGCCCCTCGGTGCACTTGCGGGGGGGGGGTGGGGGTGGCTGAGGTCCTTTGGTGTTCCCCATCACCGCTTGGCCCTGGGACTGCCTGGGACTGCCCGCTCTGACAATAACTGCTAATGAAGAATCTCTCATATCATTCTTCTCTTTAAACGGGGTCGCATTGTGCTCAGTTATCGTTGGTGAGACTGGGTCAACATGTGTCCCCATGCAAGTCAGCTGACTTCACTGGAGTTGCCATGGGGGTGTAAGCCGGCCTATTCTACACAAAAATCCCCCAAACACTTCCCAGGAAATCTAATGGGACTTCATGCTATGGAGCATTTGCTGTAGATGGTCGCCATCCAGAATCTCTTTGGTGGCGATTTCTTCCTGCAGCTCAGTTAGTATAATCTCACAGATCTGATGACCAGCTTGGGTTATAGCACAGAGGATATATTTTTCAAAGGTTTATTTCTTTTAATTAGCAGTGCTCTGTCTGGTGAACAGGTATGAACTATCAAGGGCTGGAAATCTGTTTGTCGTTTTTCTCCAAGGAAAATATTGTAAAGAACTTGATGACAACATAATTAAGCCAATGATTGTCCTTCAAGGTCTCTCTTGCCTGGATTTTTGACAGGGTATTTAAGCATCGCTGCGCTCAGTGTTGCACACCTAGTCTATGTAGGAACCTGGTTTATTTTCAAAAGGGTGTTAGGCAGTTAAGTACCTTAATGCTGTTGTCTGGGCCTCTCACTGCAGATCTTTTTTAGCTTCAGTAGGAGAGACCCTTCAGAGAAGATACATTGCTCGCTAGGAGCTGCCGTACAGGGCTCTGGAGCACCATTTAACGTGTGTGAAGGAGGCTCATTTCTCCCCTCTCCTCCTCAGTGTCTAGGCCCAAAAGCCTAACAGAGAAAATCGTTTTAAATAATAATTATGGTAAGTATTGTAAGTAGTATCATGCATAATGTATTTTAGTTTAGCAAAAAGAACTAGCTTTAGTTGTAGTAAGAAGGAATTGTTTTGGTAAGGTTTGTGTAACTTTTGTTTAGCTCGGTTTGCTCTGTAAAAACCATTGCTCTGCAAGAAGTCGTGCTGTTGAAGTGTGAGGTCAGTCTAAGGAGACAATTCAATAGACAGCAGCGTTTGATATGGTCTCCCACAGTATTCTTGCCGCCAAGTTAAAGAAGTATGGGCTGGATGAATGGACTATAGGGTGGATAGAAAGCTGGCTAGATCGTCAGGCTCAACGGGTCGTGATCAATGGCTCCATGTCTAGTTGGCAGCCGGTATCAAGCGGAGTGCCCCAAGGGTCGGTCCTGGGGCCGGTTTTGTTCAATATCTTCATTAATGATCTGGAGGATGGCGTGGATTTCACCCTCAGCAAGTTTGCAGATGACACTAAACTGGGAGGAGTGGTAGATACGCTGGAGGGTAGGGATAGGATACAGAGGGACCTGGACAATTAGAGGATTGGGCCAAAAGAAATCTGATGAGGTTCAACAAGGACAAGTGCAGAGTCCTGTACTTAGGATGGAAGAATCCCATGCACTGCTACAGACTAGGGACCGAGTGGCTAGGCAGCAGTTCTGCAGAAAAGGATCTAGGGCTTACAGTGGACAAGAAGCTGAATATGAGTCAACAGTGTGCCCTTGTTGCCAAGAAGGCTAACGGTATTTTGGGCTGTAGAAGTAGGGGCATTGCCAGCAGATCGAGGGACGTGATCATTCCCCTCTATTCGGCATTTGTGAGGCCTCATCTGGAATACTGTGTCTAGTTTTGGGCCCCACACTACAAGAAGGATGTGGAAAAATTGGAAAGAGTCCAGCGGAGGGCAACAAAAATTATTACGGGGTTGGAGCACATGACTTATGAGGACAGGCTGAGGGAACTGGGATTGTTTAGTCTCCAGAAGAGAAGAATGAGGGGGGGATTTGATAGCTGCTTTCAACTACCTGAAAGGGGGTTCCAAAGAGGATGGATCTAGACTGTTCTCAGTGGTACCTGATGACAGAACAAGGAGTAATGGTCTCAACTTGCAGTGGGGGAGGTTTAGGTTGAATATTAGGAAACACTATTTCACTAGGAGGGTGGTGAAGCACTGGAATGCGTTATCTAGGGAGGTGGTGGAGTCTCCTTCCTTGGAGGTTTTTAAGGCCCGGCTTGACAAAGCCCGGCTGGGATGATTTAGTTGGGGATTGGTCCTGCTTTGAGCAGGGGGTTAGACTAGATACCTCCTGAGGTCCCTTCCAACCCTGAGATTCTATGAGACTGAAGGCCGGTGAAATGTTAAAAACACAAAAAGATTCCTAGCTGGAAATTTTGAAAAATTGACTGGGGACTTTTCAAGATTAAATGTGATGCAGTAACTGTACAAGTGACAGCCTAGGAGAATTCTATAATATGATATACCCAGCTACTCGCAGCGCCACTGCGACATTGCCCAGGGTACAATTTGGGGAGATAAGACAGCTGTGTTCCCTCAATTCCCCAGTCTGGGGTGGCTTTTACGCTGCTTTCCTGTGAGAACAACCACTCCTGGTCTGCTCTCACACAGCCCCCAGCATGTAAATCACTCCCAGCTATAGCGTATGAGTGCTATAGTCAGCCACTCAGGAATTACATGGCACCCGCAAACTCCCAATCCCAGACTTTCCCCCAGAAATGTGCCTCATATAAAGTCCGTCATTTCATTAACAGAAAATGATATACACATATCCTGTTATCCCAAATGGAGTGTCCCAAACACTTCAAGCCAAACACATTGGTTTAGATAAAACAAATTTATTAACTACAAAAAGAAAAAAAGTAAGTGATTACAAGTAATGAGGCATAAAAGTCAGAATTGGTTACAAGGAAAATAAAAGGTAAAACGCAACATCTAACTTAACAAGCTAAATGAATTAAAAACAAAGGTCAGCCAGGACCCCTCCCCTGCCCAGTGTTCCTCTCCTTGTCATTCAGGTGTTGTCGATGCCGTGAGCAGAGAGAAGGGAGGAGACTTTTGGGGCCATCTGTTCCCCTTTCTTATTGTTTTCCCTCCTCTTTGAGAATCATCTACAGCTGGGATCCAGGCGACAGACAATCTGTTGGGACAGGAACCTCCAGCTGTTACTTTGCCAAGATGTAAATTTCTCACTCCCACCCTTTTCCTGCTGAAGAATGGCCAGTTAATCAGGTGATGGTCCATCTGATCGTGTGACACCAGGCTGAGGGGTTGGCTAGCCTTTGGTCTGTGGGGAACTAGTCTGAAGCTCTTTCCTCAGACTTGGAACATATCTTTGTCACAGAGTGCCCAGGCTGGACGCTCTGGAACCACGCTGAATGACATTCGGACAGGACCCTCTTGCAGTGTGACAACCCCTCAGGGTACACCCTCACTAGGGCAAGAAGCCCCCTTGGCTTCAGCGCCTCCTTGGGTCTGACCTCAGAAGGTTCAGCACCTTATTTCATACCGTGAGCTCCCCACAATGAGTCCATCTAGATAGGAAACCTGGGGAAGACTTACATGCACCCCAAAGGCTCACACACCCCAACTCCGCAGCCAGCAGTGACTCTCAGCCAGCATGTGACACAGATGGGTTACTAGTCGTCGGGAACCCGGCGTAGAACAGATCCTGTTAGCGCATAAATTAGGAACATTCAGCAAAGTCCATCTCGGGGGGCGATCCAGAGCCCGAGCCCTGGGCTCTCCCCCCCGAGACCCAGGAGACTGACCAGCTTCCAGCAGCCCAGCCTCAGTCATGTCCCATTGCCCCTCCTCCATCCTTTGTCTCTTTCCCGGGCAAACTGGTCACCTGACCTCCACCTCTATCTTTGTTCTTCAACTCCTCCAGCTGGCTCTTGCAGAAGATGGGCCCCCTGCCAACAGTTGCCCGGATACAGAGTGTCTGGACATTGTCTGAGCCCAGGGAGCTAGACAGCATCACACCTGCCCTCTAGGGGTCTCTACAATAATCACACACCCTTGTCCCACCTCCTAGATACTTGTGCAACACATCAGTGAAACTGAGGCACACACAGAGTGTTCATACAAAACATTAAGAGAATTCCCACTTTGTCACAGTCTCGTACAGTAGAATTTTATAACTTTACATACAATGATGCCACAGATATTTTACCAGGACAATAATATTCAGTAGATTATACGTTTGTAAATGTTACCTAACAAGGCATACTTAGTACAATATTTATCAGAGTCTTGTAAAAGGAATCAACATAGGGATACAGACTGGCACAATAACGTGTATTTTCTTTGGTTTGTTTCTGAATGGCTGATTCAGAGAATGAAGTTAGTCATTTACTGTAAGTGTAGTTGGGATATATGTGCCAACAGGTACCCGAGGCACACGTTTGTAAATAAAATAAAATAGAGACATATCACATATCATAGAAAAAGAATGTGGGGTTAGAATGTTACTGCTGCTCAATCCTGGCGAAGTGTTTGAATGATAAAATCAACTGAGCATATAGTGCTTAATAGCAGACCCCAAACATCAACCCTCCGAGCAAAAAGCCAAAGGGATTATTGATGGGAATCCTACTCAGAGACAGGAGGAGAAATGAACGTAAGAGACAAGGCTGTTCTAGCTGCTTCTGGCTTCCCATAAAGGCTGCAGCTTCGGGTGGGTGAGTAACCAGCTGCTTATCCCGTGGGAACAGCAAAAGTGCTGCATAGCGACTGCTGCAAGTCCAGAATGTGCACTCCAGCTTCTAGTCAAAGCCACACAAGACACTGACTAACATGAGAGCAGAAGCCTCAAGTGAGAGTCTCAAACTGCAGTGCTGCTCAGGTGCCCCCTGGCAGGACAGAGCCGAAACTGCCAGTGGATAACACTGACCTGGTACTTCGGTGCTGGGAGGTGACTGAACCAAGTAAGACCGGCAAAGGGAAGTAGCAAAACCCTTTGGGGGCTACACAGGGATCCCAGTCCGAGTGCCTGTGGGAATGTCTATAAGAGGACTGGATGATAATCGGACAGCCCTGCTTTTTCAGTGTGCCCCCCCCCCAATCCCCCAAGAGACATGTCATGCCTTAAGGAACAAAGAGAACATAGAAGAAGGGAAAAGTGAGGTGGGGGAAAGGTGCTCCTTTCCTGGTGCAGTGGCAGGGTGGTGCTGGGGGGAGGTTGCAGGAGCTATAGCCACCCTAAAATTTGCCTTAGGCCCCCCCGCCTCCGTAGTCACCTCTCCCAGCGCAAAGGTCAAATGTTATGGAAAAAAGAGTGAAGGTGGCATGGTATTGGCTTTCTAATGATACCATACAAGGGGTATTTAGCATAAAGCATATTCCAGTTATGTCATATTCATAAGCATATTTTCATAGAGTATGGAGTGCAACGTCACAATTACAACTGGCCAAAACTTTTCTGACGGACTTGACAGATCAGCACCTTCCACGGGAACATGTGAGTTTAGTCAAAGGGTCTCCCTCCTCCTGCTGGGTTGCCGTGTGAGTCTAGGGAATACATTAAAACAACGAGGAGTCCGGTGGCACCTTAAAGACGAACAGATTTATTTGGGCATAAGCTTTCATGGGTTAAAAACCCACTTCTTCAGATTGGGTTCTTCAGTTGCATCTGAAGAAGGGGGTTTTTTACCCACTAAAGCTTATGCCCAAATAAATCTGTTAGTCTTTAAGGTGCCACAGGACCCTCTGTTGTTTCTGTGGATACAGACTAACAGGGCTACCCCTCTGATACTGGGGAATACATTGTGTTTCAGGGACACCGAAACAGCAGCCCAGGCAGCTGGAACATTTCAATCACTGGTTCTCAAACGTTTGTACTGGTGACCCCTTTCACATAGTGAGCCTATGAGTGCGACCCCCACCCTTATGAATTCAAAACACATTTTTATATATTTAACACCATTAACAATGCTAGAGGAAAAGCGGGGTTCAGGGTGGAGGCTGACAGCTCATGACCCCCCATGTAATAACCTCATGGCCCCCTGAGGGGTCCCAACCCCCAGTTTGAGAACCCTTGATTTAGGTATTTCCAAGCAAAATGTATCAGACTTTTAGTCCCACTAAAAATTTCCAGTTTGGGGCTTTTGGTCCTGATTCAGGATGGAATATTTTTCAAAATCTCAAGTTTTTTCATGGGCTGGAAATTCTGTTTCCTGACCAAATAACATTATCCCAGCTTCCCCTGTGCTACTCACCTACCGGATACTGTGACCATTTCCTGTAGTGTAGGCAGGACTACAGGATTCATTGTGTGAAATGCACAGGCACAGAATTAAATGTATTAAGAATATGACAAATGTTCATTAGTGACTTAAAAAGATCAGGGTCCAAATCACTCTTGCCCTGCACCTGTATAGTCATTTACTCCAGTGCCAGGTGGGCGTGAAACACGACCATTCTGATTGGGCAGCATTTCACACCCACTCTCAGCTCACTTTGCTCTGGTGGCTCCACAACGCGCAGAGCTGCAGTGAATCATGTCCCTTGTCCTCACCTTCCAGGCCCTGCTTGTTCCCTCCCTGCCCGCATCTCTCCTCCCACTGTCTCCCAGTCCCCTCGTCTTACTGCTTCCTTCGGGTCCTAACTGCTTAGACCCTGATTCTCCCCTGCCCACATCTCTCCTCGCACTGTCTCCCAGTCCCCTCGTCTTACTGCTTCCTTCGGGTCCTAATTGCTTAGACCCTGATTCTCCCCTGCCCACATCTCTCCTCCTACTGTCTCCCAGTCCCCTCGTCTTACAGCTTCCTTCGGGTCCTAACTGCTTAGACCCTGATTCTCCACTGCCTGGTGCCTGCATCATTTTTGACACCTGTGCAACAGTGGGTTTAAAATGCTACCAGACCAGAGCGGACGCGTTTCACACTCGCTTTGTAGGGGAATCAATGATGACACCGGGTATAAAGCAGTGGAGAGTCAGGCGATGGTCTCCTACCCCAGTCTGCCTTATCCTGTCCAACCATCTCCTTCTCTCCCCTTCCACTTTGTCCTTTAAACTCACTTCTTCCAGCAACCCTGCCCTGGCTGAGATCACCAACGAGTTTTCCACACCCACATTTCCCTTCACTGTTGCCCACTGCTCTGTGTTTACACCAGACAGTGAGATCACTGGACTCCCCCAGTCATGTCAGTAACATCAAAATGATGCACAGAAGAGCCAAACTAGCCCTTTTGCCAGGCTCCTGCATGGACTAGTTACTGTTGGGAATCAGTTTCTGACCCTCAGTACATTGCACCTGAGTGTGTGTCAGGAAATGACACCGAACCATGCTCACAAACTCACACTTCCAGTGTGATGAACCAAACTCACCTGGTCGGAGAGGTGTGAAGTCCGCAGCCAAGGAGAAGCATTTGAATCTGCTGCCCCCTGGAGGATTTCAGTGTAACACGAGTTATTTCTTGCAGGTGAGACACAGAGGAAAGTGTTTGGACGTTAAACCATGGCCGGGTCAGCTGACACCATTGAGATGCCGGCTCTGGGCCGCCCGTTCCAGCTGGGGATGCTGTACGACTGCCGCAGTGACTCCCTCATCCCAGGTAATTCCCCAGCTGTAGCCCCTGAACTCAGGCGTGAGAGGAGGAAAGGGTCACAGTCCGAACTCCTTCATACCTGAGAATGAGCCAAGTGCACTGTGAGTGACCTGCTTATGGGTATTACAGAAATGGCCCAGCACATTCCCCAGGGTCCAGGCTGAAGTAACTGGATGGGGAAGGAGGTACGTGCGTTGGGCTGGTGACCTGCTGCCATTGGTTCTAGATCATGTACAACTAAAACATCTCATGTGCCTGATTAAAAGAAACTACCCACTACCCACTTGGAAGGATTTATTTTCACCTGATCTTTTCTCAGGTGGCTGCCCCTAATATCTCCACCCACCAACTAAGAGACTCTAAACATCCCCTCCCTGGCATTTAGTAACCTAAGAACATAAGAACGGCCACACTGAGTCAGACCAGTGGTCGACCTAGCCCAGTGTCCTGTCTTCTGACAATGGCCAATGCCAGATGCCCCAAAGGGAATGAAGAGAACAGGGCAATCATCGAGTGATCCATCCCCTCTTGCCCATTCCCAGCTTCCGGCAGTCAGAGGTTTAGGGACACCCAGAGCATGGGGTTGGATCCCTGACCATCTTGGCTAAAAGCCACTGGTGGACCTGTCCTCCAGGAACTGATCTATTTCTTTTTTGCACCCAGTTATAACCTGTCTCGTGATGGACTCTTAACTGGCCACCCCCCGTCTATCTTGAGGCCACCCCAGCTCAAGCCACCAAATAGCTGCTCTGTGCACAAGGAGGCTAATTTCGGGAGATCACAAATGTATCGGTGGCTCAGTTGAAGGGAACGAGAGTCTGACTCTTCTCACAGATTCATAGATATTAAGGCCAGAAGGAACCATCAGATCAGCTAGTCTGAATCCCTGTATAGTCCCTGGAAAAATCATGGAGCAGGTCCTGCATAACAAACATGTTGCTGTACTTGCAATGTATTTGCACTAATAGAGCAGTGTTGTAAAGTCCATGCAGAAGGAGGTTTCCCCTTTACCAAGAATTAATTTCTGCTCCTTGTGTTATTTCTGGCTTTCTGGCTAAGGTCATGTGAAATGCTGTGTACAGGAACGTAGAGAACCCGACCGCCAGGAAGCTTGTGGGGAAAGCACAGTAAATGTGGAGGACTGAACAAAGCCTGAATGTTGCACTCTCTTGGCTCTCTCCCTCTTTATGTTTGATCACTGGGCACAGGCTCCAGGGGCCAGATTTTTTAAAGGGTGCACCAGGCTTCTGAAAATCCCACTAGGCACCTCTGTGTCACTTTACGCGAGGGGTGTAGCCATGAGTGGGCCTGGGTGGGCTGTGGCCCCCCACTTGGCATCCAGGCCCACCCAAATGGGTGCCAGAACCCCCTGAATCCATAGGTTGGGACTCCTGATCCCAGCTCAGTGTCCATCATCCCAACCGTGTCCCCCTCCTGCCGGCACCACGTGCTGCTGCCCCAGACTCCAGCCCCAGCCAGCACTAGCCCCGCGGGGGGCTATGCCTCATGGGAGCGGGTCTGGGCAGGGCTAGCGCTGGGGCCTGAGACCGAGGCAGCAACATGCGGCACTGGTAAAAGGGGCTGCGTCCGCAGGCTGATGGACACGGAGCCAGGGTTGGGAGGGGTGGGTGGCCCCGGCAGGGTCCCCTCTTCCCCATAGGCATGCCCCACAGTCTGTGTGCCCCGAGAGCCTGCTGAAGGGCAAGGGAGGATGGGAGGAGGTGGACCCCCCATCCCTCCTGCCCCCACAGGGCACTAGATCCCTCCTATATCCCCTCCCCTTCCTGCCCCCCCTCCCCAGGGCCCCCATCCATCCTGCCACCCCCCGTCATTGCCCGCCCAAAGCCAGGGCCCACCCCATTTTTCTGTCCTAGCTACGCCACTGGTTTAGGCATCTAAACACATTAAAAATCTGGCCCTACATTTCTTTGCTAACAGCAAATAGCTGTAAATCCCGCTGGCAGACAAGTCTCTCCTTCCCCCCTCTGGCTGGTTAGATCTGCAGAAGTCAGCAGGAGCTGCACTTTGTACATATGAAGTTCTATAAAACTGCTAAAAGCGCTGAAGAAAACTCAGGCCTTGGGCTTCTCAAGTCGGGTACCCAAATGAGTGGCTGTTTTGTCCTTACTCTCTGTGCCTCAGTTCCTCACCTATAAAATAAGGATATTAACATCTCTTTGCCTCCCAGGGATGCTGTGAAGAGAAGTGTGTGACTGTTGTTCTACTTGGATATTACGGTGATGGGCACCCGGGAGGAAATAAACAGTTCTGTAGTCAGTGCAGGGGTTGAGTAGTGTCCAGTAACTAAGGCCTGGGACCACACATTGAAAACCTACCTCAAAACAGATTTTTAATCTGAGTGATTTGCTTTCCTGACCTTTTACTGCTTGGCTTTGAAACCTTCAAATTCTTAATGTAAAAGGTTTTTTTAATTTAAGTTTAGAGATATTGTAGTGCAGAAGGACCTAGAGCAGTGGTTCTCAAACTATGGGCTGGGATCCCAAAGTGGGTCACGACCCCATTTTAATGGGGTCGCCAGGGCTGGCTTAGACTTGCTGGGGCCTGCAGGCTTCAGCCCTGGGTGGCGGGGCTCAGGTTACAAGCCCCATGCCTGGACTTTGGCCCCCCCATCCAGAGCAGCGTGACTTGGGCTTTGGCTTTGGCCCCTCCACCCAGGGCAGCGGGGCTCAGGGTTTGGTCCCCCCTTCCTGGGCTCATGTAGTAATTTTTAGTGTCTTAAGGGAGTTGTGGAGCAATGAAGTTTGAGAACCCCTGAGCTAGGACAATCTGGGAGATGCTTTGGGATCCATGTGGATGATGATATTGATACAAGAATAAGTGCCCAGTCCGGTGCCTAAACCTCCTTTAAGGCCCCAGCTCAGGAAGGTACTTACACATGTGTGTGACTTTAAGCCCCACTGAAGTCAGTTAACACTTGTGCTGCACCTGAATGTGAACATGGGACCCAGATGGGGATGTATCTTGCAAGAGTCAAAGGAGCCCTTCCTCCATTGGGCACAGGGTCCTGCTATTTGTGTATCAGACTCTTCCGGACCGTGTATTTTCTGATACCTCATTTTATAAAATAACAAACTTTGGTAGACAGAGCTACCAGAACGTAACTGTTGGTTCCTCATGCAGGTTTTCTGCTGCCTGAGACACACCGCAAAGGGGTGAGAGTTCTAGAACGTGTGTGTATTTTTCTGTGAATTCATCAGGGAGAGAGAAAGGGGTTGGTGATTGTAGCGGGGTGGTTACCTGCTCCAGCCCTGGGAGAGGGCTAGGCGCTGGGAGAACAGCCCAGGCTGAGTGGGGAAACAGCCACAGCTGTGGCCACGCCCCAAACGGACTCAGCTGGCCCTATAAAGGGACTGCTGGGCTGAAGCAGTCAGTTTCTCTCTGCATTCAGAGGGAGAAGGGCCTGGCTGTGGGGAGCTTAACCAGGTATCTGGAGTGGAGCAGGGCTGGGGAAAGGCCAAGGGAGCTCTGGCCTGGGAAAGCCCCAGGCTGCAGGCCTGGGAAGGCCGAATAGGTATTGGGGTTGTAGGGGACAGCCCAAGGTTAGGCAGTGGCAGCAGGTCCAAACCCCTCCTTGCCTATGATGACTGGCTTATACAGACTGCAGTCGGCCCCAGTGAAAGGGGGCTAGATGGTGACTGGCAGTAGCTCATAGGCTGAGGCAAGGTAGGGATAGAGGGTTGGGGATTCCCCGGGGAGGGGAGACCCAGATCTGTGGGGTACTGCCAGGGGGCAGCACCCCAGTTAAAGGGGCACCGGGGTCCGGGAGGGACACGGCGCCAGCGGCAAGGCGGATCACCGGCCTGCAGAGGACGCTCCGGAGCTGGAACGAGCTAATTCCCGGAAGTCACCAGCAGGAGGTGCCGCTGGGTGATTCCACGCCTCACTACAGTGATAAACAAAGCTAATACCAAGTGCATCACATGCCACACAGAACTAGCTGTCTGCAGAAATCTTACTGCATGTGACAGCAATAGGCAGCAGACAAAAAAAAGTGAGAGCGTGGGCATGTCTAGCTATGTATATGACCAAAACTAAGCTTAATTACAAACACAATTTAGTTTACCATAAACTTTTGAAATCCACAGTCAACCTGTGGAACTCCTTGTCAGAGGATGTTGTGAAGGCCAAGACTATAACATGGTTCAAAAAAGAACCAAATACATTCATGGAGGATAGGTCCATCAATGGCTATTAGCAAGGTTGGGCAGGGATGTGTCCCTAGCCTCTGTTTGCCAGGAGCTGGGAATGGGTGACAGGGGATGGATCACCTGATGATTCCCTGTTCTGTTCATTCCTTCTGGGGCACGTGGCACTGGCCACTGTTGGAAGACAGGACACTGGGCTAGATGGACCTTTGGTCTGACCCAGTAGGGCCGTTCTTATAAGTGCATGTACGTGTAACAGTCTCATTATCAGCTGCTGAAACTGCAGAGTCAGGGTTGTGTGTTTATGTTAGACTTATAAATGAATGAATGCTAATCTATGTTTATTCTCACACAGACACAGTGATTGAAGTGTGTTACCAGATCAGACACTTTGTTCAGGGACATTCAGCTAATGTTAGAAAATGTCTTGCAGTTACAGAACAGAAAAGTTTCTTATTCCCTCTGCCATTTACCATGTGTCTGTCTGTACTATTCTAGACATCACTTTATGGGACCTGGAGACACTTCAGAAACATGTAGACACAAAACCACAATCCAAGACTGAATTTCAGATTCTTGCATCTGACACCACTGAAGACAAGGCCTCTGCCCTCAATGTCACAGCATCACTGAAGGCCAGTTTCCTGTCTGGCCTGGTGGAAGTGAATGGATCCGCCGAATATTTAAGTGATACCAAGACATCAAAACATCAAGCCCGTGTTTCTCTCCAGTACTCAACTACAACACACTTTAAGCAGCTGAGTATGAGCCAGTTAGGGCACCATAATATCTCTTACCCTGATGTGTTTGACCAAGGCACGGCCACCCACGTGGTCACGGCTGTGCTGTACGGGGCGCAGGCTTTCTTTGTCTTTGATCAGGACGTTTCTTCATCTGAGAACATACAAGACATACAGGGAAAACTCCACGTTATCATTAAAAAGATACCCCTGGTTTCCATAGAGGGGGAAGGAGCTCTCAAAATGGATGACACGGAAAAAGCACAAGCTGAAAAACTTAGTTGTAAGTTTTATGGTGATTTTGCTCTTGAGAACAATCCAGTTACTTACCAAGATGCCATGAAAACATACTCCACCCTCCCCAAGCTGCTGGGTGCCAGCGGGGAGAAGGCCGTACCGGTGAGAGTCTGGCTGTACCCGCTGACCAAGCTGGATTCCAGAGCTGCTCAGGTCATGCGTGAGATCAGCACAGAACTGATCTTTGATGTTCAAACAGCCCTGGAGCAACTGACAGAATTAGACATGCGATGCAATGACGCATTGAAGAATCCAATTGCCTCAACCTTCCCCGAAATCAAGAGTAAAGTCCAGCAATTCAGAGATCTGTGTAAGCAACACAGACAAACTTTCCAGAAACAGCTATCAAGTATCTTACCCTCCATCCGTGGAGGTGGAGAAGAGGAAGGGGCCCTGGTGGACATATTAACCTGCAAAAACCGATCACCATTCAATACCCAGCAACTCAATGAATTTCTGGATAAAAAGGAACGAGAAATGAATTTTGTCAATTTCTATGTTTCTGCCCTAAAGGATGTGGAAGTAGTGTCCTCCCAGAATAAACTGGATGAAATAGTAGTTGATCTTAAGAATGACTTTGTTGTCTCCTTTATGTTCACTTCATTACATGAAGAGGAACCATATTTATCAGATTTAAAACTCCACCTTCAGACCCAGTTTATGAAGAATACCCAAGATCCTGCATCAGTCAGTTCTGTCAGCGACAAATCCAAACTGTGGTTTGAGGACAAACAGCGGAAACAAAATGCCCGAAAATCTGCAAAATCCATTTCAGACTTTGCCCGTGTCAATAAATCTAATGGGAAGACTAGATTCATTGTGGCCTCGGTCCCAGACAGGGACAATCAAGGAGCTTCAATTTACCTCTATGAAAATGGAGACCTGGTCAGCACTAACTATGAACCTCCATCAAAACCTCTTTCTCTCCTGATTGATGGAGTCAGACATGACTGTGTGCAGCTCACCTTTAACCCAGCAGCCTTTGGAAGGGAGGAGATATCTTGCTATCGGGTAGAGTACAGAATGGTAGGGCAGGAGAACTGGACAGTTGTGGATGTAAATAACAAAGAAGGGACGTTCACAGTAACAGGGCTACGTGCAAACACCGAGTACCAGTTCCGATACGCTGCAGTGAGCAAATCAGGGCTCAGCGAGAGCAGCGACGTGAGTGATCCTGTGAAGACACTTCCCCCGACCAGCCCTCCTGGGAAGCCAGAAAAAGTTACTGTAGAATCATCAGCCATCGCCCTCACCTGGGAGAGTCCAAGTGTCATTGCAGATGGAGTCAGTATAAGGGAGTATAAGGTGGACTATAAAGAGGAAGCTGGAGGTGAGCAGAAAGACAAATGGCTGGAACGAAGGACGGGCGAGAGAACAGAGTTCTGTACCATTGGTGGACTGAGGCCTGAGACTCCCTACAGATTCCGGGTGTCGGCTGTGTGTGCGGATGGGGCTGTGAGTGCCCCAAGTGAGGAGGTTATTGTTTCAACACAAAGAAAAGAAGAATCAAATAAATTAGCACGCTCTCTCCGCAAAAAGAGCAAGCTCATAAAAAAAGGGCAGCCATCAGTCTATGCCCTTCCATTAGAGAAGATAGCATTAGGTCCTAGGTCATCTTATCTGAAGTGCAGACTTGGAGAAAAGACACATCATGTCCCTAAAAAAGTGATTATGGTGATGGGAGCAACTGGATCAGGGAAAACTACACTCATCAATGGGATGATCAACTATGTCCTGGGTGTGCAATGGAAAGATGAATTCAGGTTCAAGCTAATTCATGAAATTACAAACAGAAGCCAAGCCCAGAGCCAGACATCTGAAGTGACTGCCTACGAGGTCAATTGCAAGAAGGGCTTCAAAGTCCCTTATTCCCTGACTATAATAGACACCCCGGGATTTGGTGATACTAGAGGAATTGAACATGACATAAATTTAACTGAGCAGATCCGAGCATTTTTTTCCACCCCAGGGGCCATTGATCAAATAGACGCCGTCTGCTTTGTAGTTCAAGCCTCCTTAGCTCGTTTGACACACGCCCAGAAGTACGTGTTTGACTCAGTGCTCTCTATCTTTGGGAAGGATATAAAAGACAATATACAAATCCTGATCACCTTCGCAGATGGACAGACGCCCCCTGTCCTGGAGGCCATTAAAGAGTCTGAGGTGCCTTGTACTAAAGATGCTCAGGGTGTCCCTGTTCATTTCAAATTCAACAACTCCGCACTGTTTGCCAGCAATGCTGGAGCTGACGAGGGCAGCTGTAATTTTGATGCAATGTTCTGGGAAATGGGAGCGATCAGCATGGAGACTTTTTTTAACTCCTTAAGATCTTTAAAGACTAAAAGTTTAACATTAACCCAGGAAGTTCTCGGGGAACGGAAGAAGCTCGAGGTTGCTGTGCAAGGGCTGCAGCCACAAATCAAAGCTGGCCTGACAAAGCTAGAGGAGCTAAGACAGACTGAGCGAGCTCTGGAACAGCACAGGGGTGATATGGAGGCCAATAAAAACTTTGAGTACGAGGTAGAACGAACAGAGGCAGTGAAAGAAGATATCAGTGGCACAGGTTTGTTTATAACAAACTGCCAGGTGTGTCACTTCACATGTCACGATGACTGTGCATATGCTGATGATAACGACAAATACCGTTGTTCGGCTATGGACCGTTCTGGAAATTGCAGGGTTTGCCCTGGTAAATGTGTGTGGGACATTCACTTCAATCAAAAGTACAAGTGGAGATATGAAGTCAAAAAAGAGAAAAAAACCTTTGCAGAGCTGCAGGAAAAGTACAAAAAGGCCTCTGGTGAGGTGATGACAACTGAGAAGATATTTGAGCAGCTTTATTGGGACTACACTGAAGTAGAAGAGATAGTGCTCGAGCTTATTGAGAGATCATCTCTCAGCCTCCAACGTCTGCAAGAAATTGCCTTAAAACCAAATCCGCTGTCCACTCCAGAATACATTGACCTGATGATCATGTCAGAAGAGCAGGAAGTGAAGCCTGGGTACCAGGGACGCATAAAATCACTGAAGGAGGTGAGAGAACAGGCTGTGATAATAACCAAGATCGCCAATAACGAGGACTTGCTGCCAGCAGAGAAGGAAAAGTACAGGAAGCATGAAACACTAGAGAAGGGAATCATGAATTTTGGCAAGAAGCTCAAAGAAGGGTATAATATGGCAAGAGATTGGTGGTCTGGAAAATAGTCTGCAGTGAATCCCCTCACACCCGAAACATGAAAGCCTGTAAAACAAACACACTTTTCAGCTTTTATTCAGCTATTTTTACATTCCAGCTGTATAGATATTTGGAAAATTGATCTTTATGTCATGAATTTTAAAGCCAGAAGTGCCCAAACCCTTTTTTTTTTAAACTGGGCCACCCTTTGAAAATATTTCAGACTGTGATGACTCCTCCCCCCCCACCCCAAAAAAAGTGGTACTCATCCCTGAAACCAGCTGCCTCCGCTCTCTGCCCACCCAGCTCTGAAGGCAGCACTGCCTCCAGCAGCAGCACAAAAGTAAGGGTGGCATGGTCTGGCACAACCTTCAGAGCACGGTGCCCAGCCAGCAGCCACCCCTCTCACAGCCTCCCCCACAATAGCCTTCAACCCCCTTTTGGGTTGGGACCCCCAGTCTGAGAAACACTGCATTAGATCATCTACTCTGATTTCTGTATAATATAGGCAGGAGAATCCCCCGCCCAATCACTCTTGTACTGAGCCCAATAATTCACATTTGACTAGCACATCTTCCAGAAAGGCACCAGTCTGGATATGGAGATGTCAAGAGATGGAGACTCCACCACTTCCCTAGGCAGCCTGTTCCGACGGTTATTCACCTCCCTGTTAAACATTTGTGCCTTAATTCTAATGTGAATTGGTCTCACTTTAACTTCCACCCACTGATTCTTTTTCTGCCTTTCTCTGTTAGATTAAAGAGCCCTTTAGCACCCCGTATTTTTCCCTGTGAAGGTCCTTATATGCTGCAAACACCTCCCAATTTTCTTTTTGGTAAACTGAACAGATCAATCTCTTTAAGAGTCTCACTGTAATAAGACATTTTCGAAATTCCTTTTGCAAAGCCCATGGCTTGATCTACACTTAAAAGTTATGCCAGCATAGCTATGTCATTCACAGGGTGTGAAAAAAAATCACACCCCTGACTAATATAGCTATGCTGACAAAACCCCCAGTGCAGACGCAGCTATGTTGACAGCAGAGCACTTCTCTCGACCTAGCTAACGTTGATCGGAGAGGTGATGTTCCTACAGTGACAGAAAAACTCCTTCTGCTGGTGTAAGCTGTGTCTACACTAGAGGGCAATGCCAGAAGAGGCTCTGTAGTGTAGACATAGTGTCTGTTTGCTTCAATTCTCACATCTCCCTGAAGGGGTACCTGTAAACCAGAGAACCCACGAGGTGGGAGCTCTGGAAAAGGGTGTGCTTCTGCTCCTGGGAGTCTGGGGGAGCCAGTAAAGTACTAGTCTAAGGGCCTATGTAGTTGGTTTGCAGAGTCTCAGCTCTCAGGCGGGGGCATTAGACAAACCCACAGCTCGAATTCGTGCCTGGACCCTGTTCAGACTCAGGAAGCTTCAAAACCCAGGGGCCCAGTGTGCAGGATCCAAATGAAGAACCTGGTGAGTGTCCAGCAGGGGCCGCTTGACCAGGGCTGTTACAACACCCAACTCCTTTTCAGGGTCACAACTTCCCAGGATCCAGTCCCCGTTCTGTAGGTAGGCGCTGCGTTCTCTGTGCCTAGTAGCAGAGCTTTGCATCTGGCCGTGTGAAAACACATTGTTTGATTGGGCCCAGCTCTCCGAGCAAGACAGATCTCTCTGTACATCTTCCCTGTCCTCATCATTATGTACCACTTTGCCAGTGTTTGTCATCGGCAGATTTTATCAGCGGTGATTTTATATTTACTTCCAGGTCATCGCTAAACATATTCAATAGTGTCAGGCCTAGAACCAATCCCCTCTGAAACCTCACTAGACACACCCCTCTTCAGTGACAATTCCACATTGACAACTTGCTTTTGTGGAGTGTGGAGTCTCCCACATCCTAAGTGGATCCCATAACCGCTGGGCTAAAGGATATCAGGAAGTCTTCCCCACTACCCCCCTGCCCCCTGGCAGTTTTGTGCAGAATACAGCACATACCTAACTCGTTCTCACGAAACGTGGCTTAAGTGCCAAGCCTCCTTACTCTAGGAGAGGAGCTCCCAGGTTTGAATTGCTGGCCGAGATAGGGGACTCCATGCAGCCTGGACTTAGCTGGCTATCTCCGTGAGAAGGGCAGGGCTTAGCGTATACTCTCTCATCAGTGTAGCCAATTAGTTCATTTTATCATTCATTTATTGTGTGTTATGATTAACTCATAAGTTATGTCATATATAAGCATTGTATTTGAAATAGAGTTCAGTTGTCGGATCATAGAGGTACAAGACTGATAAGTATTTAGACATAATAAGTAGCATTAGGTATATAAGTAAAGCAGGGCTGAAACACAAGACCTACAGTCTGAGGCTTGTAAGATGTCAGCTTAGCCACACTAGGACATAGGCTTAAGAAATGCTTGACGTAAGTATATGACCAAAGAGTGACCCTGTGACAGGTTATCACCTGGGGGACGCAGTCAGGGAGCTGTGAGAACTGCTGCGCCCCTCTAAGACACACAACAGGGTTGGGGACACAGCCAGCCGAACACAGCCCTTGTTATCACCCAATACAACAGCAGGTGGCACCACTCAGCCAAACTGGGGTATCTGAGTGCAACCAGCAGAAACCTGCCAATTTCTCAGCTCCCCAGGCACGTACACCCCCTCTGGAGTATAAACCCAATATTGTACTGTCTTGCACTGCACAGAGATTTGTACAAAGTAAGCTCATAAAGTTTGCCCCTCCCTCAATGTGGAGAGGAAATGCAACAGCCTTGAACTAAGATTTCCAAGCACTTCACTCTAGATTTACTGGTTTAGATAAAGCATAAAACAAGTTTATTGACTATAAAAAGATAGATTTTAAGCGATTATAAGTGATAGCAAACGGATCAAAGCAGTTTACCTGGTAAATAAACAAAAACACAAACTAAGCTTAACATACTGTTGCCGGCCCAGAGGGCCCCGAGGGGGCAACATGGTTCGTTGCCTGGTGTGCGTCGCACCACTAGACACACCAGGGTGGAGAAGCAAACCAAGTTTATTCGAGATCTCGAAAAGGCACTGTTTTCAGTAAGCCTTTTGTTCTGGTTTCTTCCTACCCCTCCCTCCCCGACAACAGTTACAGCAGGCAGTACATTAGAAAAGTTCCCGTTCACATGCTTATCTTCGACCTTGCAAGCTCTACACACTAGGCCTTTCTGTCCCCCTTTTCCGACGCATTATCACTACTTTTTCTGTTAGTGCGAGTGAAACTGCAGCTAGAAAAAGCTGACCATTACATATTCTGCTTCAGCATTAAGCTGTGAGCATGTAGGTAGGTGAAAGTTCACAAGATGGAGTCACTGTGGCTCACTTAGACCCAGAGCAGGGGAGTTTCATCGGCACTTATGGCTTTCCCCTCCCCCGAGTTACCTGGTAGCTATGTCTAGTGATGTCAACAATCCTAGAAGGATAGGATTCCAATGAGCAATTCCTCACCCTGGCTGATGACACAAGCAGGCTGGCAGATTCTCCAGGCACAAGCTGCACTTGTTTTGCAGCTTGGGATCCTCACCCCCGTTCCAAGCCCTTTTCCTCTGGAGCTTCCAGCAAGTGTTTAGTTGTGGGGGAGTGAAGAACAACAGATGATGTCACTCCCGGCTTTACAGAGCTTTAGCTGTTCTCTAAACAGTTCCCAGCCCAGTCTGTGGAAAAATACAGGCATTCAAGATGGAGTTTCGTGTCATGTGGCCTGGTCACGTGGCCTTGCTGACCTCACTGAGTCAGAGCAGCCATTACCCACAGGCTGTCTGGAGTGTTCTCAGGAAGGCTCAGGGGTGAGGGATAAGCTTCTCCTAAGGCCCATTGTTTTCCCTAATGGGCCATTACCCAGCCTGGGCCCTTCGCCACCAGCTATTTAGACTGGAAGCATCTTGCCTAGTGGGGGTCACCCAGGTGTGGCTACATGTGAAATACAGATACACAGTCAATATTCATAACTTCAGACACAAACATGATACATGCCTACAAATAGTATAACTATATTCAGCCAATCATAACTTTTCCAGTGACACCCTACATGGCCCATTTTATACGGATTGCATCATAATTATGTCATAATCATATTACTGTGACAAATATGGGGTGTAGTGTCACAGACCCTAGGACACAAGACTACTGGAAAGATGTGCCAACAGGTGATGTTGTGAAAAATTGACTGCAACGTACTGTTTGAGATCACGAGATACCTTGTTGTAACATCTTTTTCAACACATGTCCTGACCGCAGGGTACATGTTGTGTGTAGATGCTAATGAAAATAAGAACTATAGAACTATGAAAAACAGGGCTCCCCAATATTCATGGGGTGCAGAAATACAGAAAAGGAAAAAGAGGGTAGACATGTTTATACACATGCGTTGAGTGTTAAGTGTAGTCCAAATTACAATATAAAAGAGGGTTCCAGATTGGGTAAAATGGGTTACCTATGGGAAAACTCCAGCAGGAACTATTCTTCTACTGATGTTCAGTTGGTGAGGAATCGATCAGATGCTAAGACTATCTTTAAAGATGTGAGTATGACTATATTTATAACATGCATCCGAAGAAGTGGGTATTCACCCATGAAAGCTCATGCTCTTATACGTCTGTTAGTCTATAAGGTGCCACAGGACTCTTTGCTGCTTTTATATTTATAACTTGTGCATGGGTACGCTTGGGGTTTCTATATGCTTGGGGAATTACAACCGTGCTTGTAACTCTAATAAAACTACACATGGTACTTGTGAGTGTGTGCGTCACTATCCCTGGTCTTCATGGGTTCCTAGAGGCTCTAAATCTGAGGCAGGTAGCAGAGGTGACTGTCACTCTGTTGAGCTTGACACTGTGGCAACCCCCAGAGCTGGACCCAGGGTGATGGAATACCCCATTAGTAAATTCACTCTAAATAAAACAAAAGGCTACATCAGCACCTCCCATTGGTTAGCTCAGGGGGCTCCCCGCCGAACATGCTGGCGTCTCTGGCTCCTTTCTTAGGCAGCTCTCTCTCTCTCTCTCTCTCCCCACCCATCATATGGTGCAATACTTTTGGCATTAGAAAATGATCATCTATAAATAGACACTGATGATGTTTCACGATGGCTGAATGAAACCTCTCAGGCAGTTCCTCTCTGGACCGGACCAGTTCACTAGAGCTTTGGGAAAACGTCCTCTCCTGGAGACTCCGGCAGCTGCTGTTTGTGTCCTGACACGCTGGGCCCATGAGCTCTTAAGCATCCCGCGGTCTGGGTAGGCTGCAGCTCTTTCTTTGCCTCTCTGGCACACTGTCTGTTACCCCTTCACAGAAATGGGACCACACGGCCCAGCTGTCCAGGCACCCAGCACCAGGGCTGCCCCCCCGCCCCCTCGCCTTCCCAGTAACTTCAGCTCCCCACTTCCCAGAGCCCCAGCCTTGTGGGTGCTCAGTGTTTACCAGTCACCTCTCCAAGGACAACACAGTTGACAGAAAAGAGACACAGGTTTGTAAGGGTTCCCCAAACCCTGTCACTCTTTACTGGATCTAGCACAAGAACTACCCAGATCTAGACAAAGTAATAAACACATCTATACACACTTCCCTGCCTCAGCTTCCTCACCACTCTGGAGCAATTTTGGGCTTAGACCAGAGTCCTCGAAGGAGTCCAGGATCCTTCCTCTCCTCCTGCACATGGCTTCTCCTCTGGACCAGGGAGTCTCTCAAGTCTCTTCTCTCTTTCAAATGGCCAGTGAGAGAGACTTTCTTTCATAACCTCCAGCCCCCATTGCCAGGTGACTCTCTGATCAGCATGATTAGATGATCAACGCCCCCCCCCAATACACACATTAAGTGATCTGTTGCTTAGCTACCCTGTTTCCCCGAAAATAAGACATCCTCCGAAAATAAGGCCTACTTACAGTTTTGCCTCTCGTTGTAATATAAGGCATCCCCCCGATAATAAGACCTCCCCGATAATAAGGCATCCACCGATAATAAGGCATTTTTCATTTCTGAAAAATAAGACATCCCCTGAAAATAAGACCTAGCGCATCTTTGGGAGCAAAAATTAATATAAGACACTGTCTTATTTTCGGGGAAACAGGGTACCACTCTCCCCCATCACACAGATAGCTACCACCCAGGGCAAGCCAGTCTTTCAAGTCTGAAGTTCACCCTTGAAAGCCTGGCTTGCCCTGGGTGGTAGCTATCTGTGTGATGGGTCGAGACCCCTGGGGTGTCATCGGAGGTGCATAGACATCACTGAGCCTCCCTTCTCTGCTAGCCTGGGCCCCCTATTACCTGGCCTTGCTGAGCCAGCCCCTCCAGCCCCTCCAGCGAAGTACCCAGGAAGGATCGCACCCAGCTGCAGAAGTACAGACATTGAGAACAGATCTGGGGTTTACTCCACCACCCAGATATTTACCCCCCCTTGGGGTACAAACCCAAATTTAAATGAAGTTTGCCTCTTTCCTCAATGTGAAAGAAGATATACACAGACTCTTGCCCTCCCCCCCCTTAGAAATGACATAAACTGGGTTATATTATAAACCAAAAATAATGTTATTAACTAAGAAAAGGTGTTTTAAGTGGTCAAAGAGGAAGCAAACAAAATAAATAAATGGAGATATACCTATCTCATAGAACTGGAAGGGACCTTGAAAAGTTATTGAGTCCAGCCCCCTGCCTTCACTAGCAGGACCAAGTACAGTAACTCCTCACTAAACGTTGTAGTTCTGTTCCTGAAAAATGCGACTTTAAGCGAAACGATGTTAAGCGAATCCAATTTCCCCATAAGAATTAATGTAAATGGGGGGGGGTTAGGTTCCAGGGAAATTTTTTCACCAGACAAAAGACTATATTATATATATATATACACACACACACACAAACACACACTGTATACGTTTTAAACAAACAATTTAACACTGGTACACAGTGATGATGATTGTGAAGCTTGGTTGAGGTGGAGGAGTCAGAGGGTGGGATATTTCCCAGGGAATGCCTTACTGCTAAATGAACTAGCAATTGACTGAGCCCTCAAGGGTTAACTCTCACACTCTTCAAGGCAGCAGGAAAGGAGGGCGGGCAGACAGAGAGACACACACACCTGTGTTTGTTTGAGAGATAGAGATGCGCATTCCAGTTAGGTATCAAGAGTGGGGTCACTGCCTTATTAATTAGATCAGCAAACCAGCAGCTGCCTAAAGTAGCAGCTCCCTTCATCATGTGTCTCCCCCTGCTCTGTGGAGGATAGGGTAAGCAGGGTGACACCCTGACATTAGCCTCCCTCTACTTCCCCTCCCCGCACACACAGCAAGCAGGAGTCTCAGGGGAGCCGCTCCAAGGCAGAGGGCAGGAGCAGCACATGGCAGTGGGGGAAGGCACAACTGAACTTCCAGCCTGCTGACAACATTAGAAGGGAGCATTGCACAACTTTAAACGAGCATGTTCCCTAATTGATCAGCAACTTAACATCGAAACAATGTTAACATGGATGACTTTTAGTGAGGAGTTACTGTACTGATTTTGCCCTAGATCCCTATGTGGCTCCCTCAAGGATTGAGCTCACAACCCTGGGTTTAGGAGGCTAATGCTCAAACCACTGAGCTATCCCTCTCAAGACCAAAGCAGGCTACGAAGCAGGTTACTAAGAACATAATACAAAGCACGCACGCTAAGCTAGATACACTAAAGAGACTAGTTACATTAAGATCTTACCCTAAATGTTACAGAGGGGTAGTCATGTTAGTCTGTATCAGCAAAATAACAAGAAGTCCTTGTGGCACCTTAGAGACTAACACATTTATTGGGGCATATTGTTGTGAAGTGCTGGGGAATGTTGTTGTAGCTGCACCGTGGCTCCTGTTCTTGGCGCTCCGATGGCAGCGGCACTAGGAGACCGTGCGGCATGTTCATTCCGCAGATCTCGAGGTCACTCAGACAGAAAGGCCACAGGCTGGGTTCAGTGGCGAAGGCGATCGGCCAGGTTTATTGTTGATGAAACACAATACTAGCACCCTGGCTCCATGGGTACAGGTACATTGACACATGTATTCCCACAACAATGGTACCAGCTCAGTCAGAGCATGAGGATGCTGCCCCCTCGGTTGGCCAAGGACGCCTCTCCTATGACTTCCCCTTTTGTACATTGATACAAACAGGTTACAGATTACACTCCCAACGTGGCTAGTTAGCAACCCTACACCTTGTACCTGCTGGTTTGAACAAAGCATCCTTATCCATTATCCAGTCACCCCATCCTTATCTTACTCAAGGGCGGGATAGCTCAGTGGTTTGAGCATTGGCCTGCTAAGCCCAGGGTTGTGAGTTCAATCCTTGAGGAGGCCATTTAGGAATCAGGGGCAAAAATCTGTCTGGGGACTGATCCTGCTTTGAGCAGCAGTTGGACTAAATAACCTCCTGAGGTCCCTTCTAACTTGGATATTCTGTGATTCAATGTGTTCCTATCTCATCCTCTGAATTTTTTATCAGTGCTTAGTTCCCTGCAAGTTCAAAGAGTATTGACCAGGTGTTACATGTTGAACAGATTGATAAGTGATGTAGAAGATGCCCAGAAAATCCCGATGAAGGTTCTGTCTTGAACCAAAACTTGCAGAGTCCAGTTAACAGCACCCAAAGAATCAGCCTGACACATAGAAACCAGGTCTCAGCCTCAGTTCAGTGGCTTCAAAATCTTTTAAAGTGGATGAAATCATGTAAACAATAAAGCTCTCAGAACTATTCCAAATCCGTGGCTGAAAAGTGGTGGGTTTCCAAAATGTTGGCGAGGATGTATGAAGTCCCCAGATCCTACAATGCATGTTCTGGGCTCTCTAGGATTAGTTATGGAAATGGTTTCTCTCCCATGTTTCTCTTTCACTGCTGGAAAGGGTCTGGAACAGCAGCCCTAGGACAGCAAATGTGTCCCCAAACGCCAGCCACATGTGCAGCTCGTTTGTGTTTTTGTGTTTCCTTTGCCGTGAACGTGACCCCCACGCTGCAGATGAGATGGGAGCTGCGCAGGGTGGCAGTGGCAGGGTCTGGGTCCTGCAGCGTGCAGGGGAGTTGGGGCAGGGAGCCCTGAAAGCCGCCGCCCACGGGCAGAGCTGCAGCCACACCGCCCGCGGCACCAGGCCCAACCAACACAAAACCTTCCCCCGAGAGGAGTTTCGTTGGGCGGAACCAATTGCACAGACGCACGCGCCTGGGTGTGTGCACGTGCCCAGGCAGAACCAAGTAACACGGCCCCGCACGGGAGGGAGCTGGATTGATTCGGTCCGAGAAAGGGAGAGGTTGGACTAAACCATTGCGGCCGCGGGGGTGTCTGTTGCCCCGCCTCCGGTCCAAGACACACGAACATTTCCGCAGACGTAAAACTCCATTTCGTTTAAATCCGGTAGCTATTTGTACAAGGTCCCGTCCCCCCGCGTTGGGCTCTGCCGCATGGCTATTGGTAGGAAAACCTGGGCGACCCCGCCCACGTGACCTGTTTGGCGCGGAATTTTCTCAGGGTTCAGGGGCTGGGGTAAGAGCGCGAGACGCCGCCGTTCCCCACGAATATCTGCACGCGAAGGGGCTCGAGTGGTGGGTGCGTCCCTCAGGGGGGGCTCGCGGCGCTGAAGGGGGCGGCGCGGCGGCTCTGTGTTGTGCCGTTAATTCCCAGTAACTTGTTGGTCTCAGGGCCCGGCTGGGAGCAGGTGCCAGGGGGCGGCGCGGAAGAGGGCTGTCTGCTCCTGGTGCAGGGGGTGGGGCCGACAGGCTCGCGGGAGAGGGGGCTCGGTGTGGGCTCCGGGCTGGCGGGGGTGAGGGTCGCTCTGCCCTGCCTCAGTTTCTCTCTCCACCCACAGCCGGTGAAGCAGTGTCATGTCCTCGCCGGCCTCTGCACCGAGCCGCGGCGGCAACAAGCGCGGGTGGGGCAGCAACCCCCGACTCGTAAGTGCAGCTTTTCCCTGCCGGGTGTGGGTGCGTCGGGATGGGGCGGGAGGCCGCTAACTACAGCCACAGTCCTGAAAACTCCGCTAGAAGATGAGTGTCTGGCCGGGAAGGCACGAGCAGGCCAAGCAATGCCTGGGGTGGGGGGCGTGGGCAGCCCCTCACTCAGGTATATTCACAGTGCGGAGACTATACAATACTGGCATCTACACCCAGGGTTGGGTCTTCCTAGCGACACTCAGGAGTGTGGCTTTTTCACATCCCTGACTGGAGTAACTAGGCCCACTTACATTTTCAGTGTAGTCTGGGCCTGAGCTGATGCCCAAGAACAGATGGAGTCTAGCTCACGCTCACCTGTGTTTGCTCTGCAGGGCTGTTTGGGGAGGCACCTGACCCTTCATACAATTTTGGAACCTCGATGTGGCCCTCGGGCCAAAAAGTTTCCCCACGTCTGCCCTAATGTCTCAAAAAAAAAAAGTGGCTTTGCGTTTTAATTTAATCACATGATGTGCTCTATATAGAAAGCCCGCGTTTGCTCGCAGCATGTGTCCCCACTACTGCAGCGCCACATTACCATTGGTCCTCCCCTCCCCTCCAAACTACTATTCTAGAAAATTCTTTGAGCTATATAAGCAGCCATGTCAAGCGTGCCCAGCGCAGTGTCTGCAGTGTTTGTAATCTTTGTCGCGTGTACTCTACAGAAATAGCATAACAAGCCCGTGGCTTAACGTTTTAGTTAAATCATATGATACCCCCTTTTAATTTTAAAATATGGATCGGTTCATTATTAAGATAAGAAAAGCAGCAGACAAGCTGTTCATGTGAAAGAGCCTTTTCAAAACTAGCACATGTAAAAACAAACTAAGAAGTACAATGTCCCAACAGCACCTCGACTCACTCATGATTTTGTACATTGAACAAGAATTGGCTTCGTCAGTTAATTACAATGATGTGATTGAGGAATTTAAGTCCATAACACCTGATGAGCGACGTCTCATTCTCTAGGACAGGAAGAAGAAGAAACCTTAATCTGTTTTGGTCAGTTTGGGTTAGCTCATTATCTGGTTAAAGATAAAGATCATGAAAATTGACTGTATCATTGTATACGCCTGGTTATCACTACAGCAAAAATTTGGTATTTTGTCTCATTTTTTAAGTAAAGTTTAGTTGTTAATTTAAAAAAAAAATAAGTTTAGTTAAATTTGTTTCTTTAGTTTGTTTGATGAATAAAAATAATGTCCTTTATGATGAGTATTCAATAAATGCTCATCTTTTGAAAAAAATAAATAAAAAAAATTCCCTGGGTGCACACCCTAATGAAATGTGCTGCGCGCGCCTATGTGGGCAATGCTTCTTGATGTTGCCAAAGCATAACGAAGTGATATAAAGTAAAATTTAGAGCCTACATTTTGCAAGATATTCTCCCTCCTGTGCACGATGATCATGACAGGCACTTCAACATCTATTTTAATTTCTGTCGCAGTTCAGATTGTTCTGCAACACACGAGGTACATAAGGAATTTTTCAATTAACTACCTGTGATGGTTTGGATCACAGAAACCCCCTTGGGAGCTGCAGCCTGATGTGCCCAGACTACTTCTACCCCTGCACCAGACACTCCCGTCTGCTCCAACACAGACCCAGGGTCTGAATTACTTGCTCTACAGCTGCAGATTTACCTGAAAGCAGCTCACAGAAGTGTTCCTGTTTTTAACACTCAGATGCCCAACTCCCAATGGGGTCTAAACCCAAATAAATCCGTTTTACCCTGTATAAAGCCTATACAGGGTAAACTCATAAATTGTTCGCCCTCTATAACACTGATAGAGAGATATGCACAGTTGTTTGCTCCCCCAGGTATTAATACATACTCTGAGTTAATTAATAAGTAAAAAGTGATTTTATTAAATACAGAAAGTAGGATTTAAGTGGTTCCAAGTAGTAACAGACAGAACAAACTAAGTCACCAAACAAAATAAAATAAAATGCACAAATCTATGTCTAATCAAACTGAATACAGATAAGATCCTCACCAGTTCCAGAATGCTCCCTTTTACAGACTGATCTCCTTTTAGCCTGGGTCCAGTAATCACTCACACCCCTTGCACACTGTCCTTTGTTCCAGTTTCTTTCAAGTATCCTGGGGGGTAGGGAGGCTCTCTCTTTAGCCAGCTGAAGACTACCATGGAGGGTTTTCCCAGGGGTTTAAATAGACTTTTTCTTGTGGGTGGAGACCCCCCTCCTCACTGCTATGCATAGTCCAGCTCCAAGATGGAGTTTAGGAGTTACCTGGGCAAGTCACATGTCCATGCATGACTCACAGTTTTTACAGGTAGCATCCATTGTTTACATGCTACCTTGAACATCCTCAAGTAGACTTCTTATGTGGATTGGAGCATTCCAAGATTCATTGTCCTTTAAGTGTCTCTTGATTAGGTACTTAACTTCAACATTCATTTCTCCAGGAACTGACCAAATGTTCTTCTAAGGTTATTTAGAAATCAAGCCAGTACACAGCCAATATTTATAACTTTGAATACAAAAATGATACATGCATGCAGATAGGATTAATAGATTCAGTAGATCATAACCTTTATATAGATATGTTACATAGCATATGTAGCATAGATAGATTCAGTAGACCATATTCCAGTTATGTCATATTCCCATAAAGTGTTATGGGGTACAGCCTCACACTACCTAACAAAATGAAAGATACCAAGGGAATTAATTTGTTTGCAGGTATCATGACATAGTCAATGATCGTAGGGGTTAGAAAAATGAAACGTACATATCTTTCAGGATTTGAGAAGAGAAAGCAGAAGAAAGCTAGACAGACGCAAGAAGAAAAGGGAAAAATAACTCTTCACAAATTTCTTCAGGCACAATCCAAGTCAAGTCAGTTGACTGAGTTGAGCGATGCTGACATTCAAGGCTCTTCAGAGGTGGGACATGAAAGTGGTGTTGTAAGAGAAAAAGAAAAGGCGGTGTGTGAGGAATCCAAAATATTACCACATTCAGAAAACAATGTGATGGTTGTTGCGGAGGAAGAGAAGGAAATCCAGCCTCTTTGGATAGACACTGGAGAACACAGCGGTAACACGGCTATAACTGAGAAACTGGTACAGTCGGCTGGTCCTGCTGCTGTAGATGGGAATGATGAAGAAGAGTTGTGCAGTAATGACCCAGCCTCTTGGAAGTACCTAGATATAAAGAAAAGAGAAATTAGTGTATTGAAGGGCCCACCACATAAGCCCGAAACCTTTCCTCGTGATTCTTTTGGCAGGAAACTGCCGATAACAGTTTTTTCTAAACATCTGGGTAATGGCGAATGTATTGAAAGAGACTGGCTGGTGCGGAGTAAAGATGCTGCAGCAATATTTTGTTTTCCCTGCAGTCTCTACAGAAGTGGAACTCAAACTAACCAATTACATCATTCAACATTTGTCGAAGGTGGAATTGCCGATAATTGGAAAGAGTTTTACGAGAAGATCAAGAGTCATGAAGAAAACGCTTTACATTCGAGCAATTGCATTAAGTGGAAGGAATTATTTCAGACACTCAGTGATAAAAGAGACACTGATGCAGCATTACAGCATAGTATTAAACAGGAGGAAGGAAAATAGCATAAAATAGTAACTGCTATTGTTAACGTAATTCTTTTCCTAGCAAAGAATAATCTGCCATTTCATGGTAGCCGTTCTACTGTTGATTATGACTGTGGGCTTTTCTTGTCAACACTGAAGCTTGTGGGCAGGTACAATACTGAGATGAAACAACCTCTAGAGATAGTAGCTCAATGCAGAGAGGGTGGTTGAAGAATGCAGGCTCACTACCTGTCATGGCGTAGTCAGGATGAGTTCTTGAAACTGTGTGGGGAGAAAGTTTTAAACTCTATTCTTGAAGAGGTAAGAAAAGCCCGATATTTCAGCATGGTTGTTGATGGTACACCTGATGTTTCACACAGTACAGCTTCAGTGTCGACAAGAAAAGCCCACAGTCATCTTAATCAACAGTAGAATGGCTACCATGAAACGGCAGATTAGTTTTTATTCTCAGATATGTGATGCAAAAAAAACCGAAATTGGGATGTGCATGAAAGATTTATTAAACTAGTAGATTTTGAAAAGAAGACTGGTGCAGATATAGCAGAACAGATAAAGAGGTTTTTAAAAGAATGTGACTTAGAACTATCTTGGTGCAGAGGGCAGGGATATGACAATGCCTCTAACATGTCAGGAAAATTTCAGGGAGTAAAGATAAGAATTTTGGAAGAAAATGCCCAAGCCTATTTTTCTCCATGCAGCGCTCACACGCTGAACCTCTGTGGCACCCACACTATGGAAACCAGTGTAGAGGTAAGAACGTATTTTGGAAATGTTCAGAAACTCTATAAAGTATTTGCTCTTAGCCCTGCGAGATGGAAAATTTTGCAGACCACTGCGAATATATCTCTTCACTCTGTATCTAAAACTAGGTGGAGCGCAAGAGTTGATGCTGTTTGCCCCCTAATCAAAAATCACACAGGCGTGCTGGAAAGTTTAATTAAAATTGAAGAGGAGCTTCATTTACCTCCCAAAATCCAGGCAGATGTTGACTGTTTGATTAAGTGTCTTAAGTCATTTGAATTTGTACTTCTTACTACAATATGGTTTAAAGTGCTTCAGTGTATTGATGATAAGAACAAGGTCCTACAAAGCGCCAAATTAACAATCGAAGAGGGAGCTAAACACGTGAACAACTTAGTCAAGGACATTCAAACAATGAAAGATTCTTGGCCAGTTTTTTTTTTTTTTTTTTGAAGAAGAAGCCAAACAAGTCGCTTCAAGCCTCGACATTGACCCAAAAATGAAAAGTGACTCAAGGATCCGGAAGAACGAGCGATTCTTTGACGACACAGGGGATGCAGACTATACCTTTGACTCTCTCAATATTCAGTTCAAAGTACAGGTGTTCTTCCCGACAATGGATTTGCTTCTATCAGAGCTAGGAGGTCTTGGCGAAAGAATGGCTGAAGTCTCAAATTTATTTTCACCCATTTTGTGTCCACCAGATACAGAAAAATGTGTTGACACTTTGGCCACAGCATATCCAAAAGACTGCCACAGAGAAGATCTTAAAGAGGAACTTAGAATCTTTTACAAAATAAAAGAAGATTCCAACTTAAGAGTTGATGGACATATAACCTCTGCACTTACGCTTCTTAATGCTCTCTTCAAAAAAGGGTTGGAAAATGTGTTTCCACAGATTTGTATTTGTTTACCCCTACTAACAGTGTTGCCAGTGTCGGTAGCATCGGGAGAGCATGCATTTAGTAAGCTAACATTGATTAAAAATCATTTGTGTTCAGCCACCGGGGAAGAAAGGCTGAACCATTTGCTCACTTTGAGCATAGAATATGAAATGGCCAAAGACATAAGGTTTGATGACATTATTAATGAATTCACCAAAATGAAAGCGAGGGAAACATTTGCAGCTGTATAATTAATGTTCAGAACAATTTGTAAAAAACGATTTCATAAGAAGCATTATGTAATTGCAAATGTATACGTACCATTAAAGCATTTAATGTTTTAAATAATGTGTTTTGTGTATTTTCAAATAATTAAAAATTAATTTTTGAACGTATTTCACTGGTTATTTTTTACATTTCCAAATACATGTTACTATAGTTTTGCAACTTTTTTTTATGGAAGGGGCCCCCGAAATTGCTTTGCCCCAGGCCCCCTGAATCCTCTGGGCGGCCCTGTTAAGCATCAGGCTACCAGCGCACCTGGGGCTCCCTGGCTCCCATGGCCTTTCTGCAGGTCCCTCCTCAGCACAGGGCATGTGGCAGGCAGTGACCCAGCTGTACCCCCCTCTCCCGGCACGGGACAGATGGAGGGAGCGAGGAGCAGCCAGAGAGGGGATGGGGCCACCCAGCCACTGAAACACAAGACAGATGCCATCAAACCCACCGACCCCAGCCACTGCCTGCAACGTGCTCCCAGAGAGCGAGCAGCCGCAGAGGGAGGAGGAACGCCGGGGGGAAATGGGAAGCAGAGGAGAATTCACTGCTCTCTCCATGTTCTCCCCTGCAAGGGCCACAGCGCTGGGCTCGATTCGCTGGGCAATAGGGATGTAAGCAGGGTCTGAATGAATGCTTCCCTGACAGCTAGCTGAGGGGGGGAGAGACTTGGGTGTGTTTATGTGTAACCCTCTGTGTATCTAGGGGTTCCATTTCAATAACACAATGCAACCGGCTCGAGCCCCCACCCAGTGACTTGGGACAATTACACCCCCCCTCCCCCCCGGGTGCCTCTAAGAGGCAACACTTCCCCTCTCGCAAGCACAGAGTCTGAATGTAGCAAAAGCCCTTTAATAAAGGAGGGAAATAATGTGGCATTATGTTGGGGAAACACCACAAACAGGATTCATAAATGTAACTCATGAGCAAAGAAAGACGTCCAGCAACCCCAAAGTCCCATTAATGTGCCCGTCCTTTCCCTGCACTTCACTCACAGCTGCTGTCCTTGGATCATGCAGACTCAGATTTCCAAGGTGCAATTGCAGACCTGGAGAGAAAGGGGGGATAAGAAGACACACTCCACTGCCCAAGCACTCGCTCACTGTGGCAACACCCGCTGGCCATGGCTCTCCACCAGCTGTCCACACCAAGATGTTTTCAGGGCTCCCCACTTATCACAACTCTCAGTGATTTCAGCTGTTAGTGTGGGAGCCTCACCGCTGATGCACACTGGGAAGTCTCTTGCATCAGAGATACTGTCCCAAAGCACGTCTGCTACTAAGACTAAGGGTGGGCAAACTTTTTGGCTAAAGGGTCACATCTGGGTATGGAAATTGTATAGCAGGCCATGAATGCTCATGAAATTGGGGGTTGGGGTGCAGGCTCTGGGGTGGGGCCAGAAAGTAGGAGTTCAGGGTGTGGGAAGGAACTCCAGACTGGGGCAGAGAGTTGGGGTGTGGGTGGGGGGGAGCGCTCCAGCTGGGGGTGCGGGCTCTTGGGTGGGGCTGGGACTGAGGGTTTGGGGGTGCAGGAGGTTGCTCTAGGCTGGGACAAAGAGGATCAGAGGGCTGGAGATCAGGACTAGGGCAGGGGGTCAGGGTACAGGAGGGAGTCAGGGGTGCAGGCTCCAGGTGGCGCTTACCTCAAGCAGCTCCCGGAAGCAGTGGCATGTCCCCCCTCCAGCTCCTATGCAGAGGAGTAGCCAGGGGGCTCCACACTCTGCCCCGTCCACAGGTGCTGCCCCTGCAGCTCCCATTGGCCACAGTTCCTGGCCAATGGGAGCTGCGGAGGTAGCACTAAGGGCAGGGGCAGCACCCCCTGGCTACTCCTCTGCGTAGGAGCGAGAGAGGGGCACACACCCCTGCTTCCACGAGCCATGCAGAGTCACAGCACTGAGTCATGTATGTCCTGGACCCTGCTCTGGTAGCAGGAGCTTGAGGACCATAGCTTGCCAACCCCTGCTTTAGACCTAGACATCAGTGGGTCTCCCTCTACCACATGTAACAAGACTCTCCATTGACTCTAATAACTGGGCTTTGGAAACCCTGTCCCTTGCCTAGTGAGAGCTGCTCAGTTGAGGGTGAGTCCCTCAGTCGGAAAATGCTAAGTACAGTTCTACTGTCCTTGATTCACATAACCAGGATAACAACGCTTTATTACTCCTGCCCCAATAACGAAGAGACTGGGGATCCCACAGCAGCCAAAGTGACCATTTGGACAAGCCGTCCCATCATGCTAGGCAGGGTGGGTGTGCCCATGCAAACGAGATCAGCCCCTGAAGTCCTTTTCCACAGCTCACCACCAGATGTCAGGGGAGAGCTCATTCTGACTCTGCGTACATCTGTAAATACAGTATTCTTCTCTGCTTGCAGCGGATACAGCCTTGTCAAAGTGATCAACTTTGGCTGAGGTTGGGTACAAATCACCTTAGTAGTGAATGGAGGGGAGTGAAATATGGTTACCAACGTTGTACTCACCCCCCCCCCCCCAAACCCAGCGCCGGGCCAAGAAGAGCAGCCTGTGCTGCACAGAAGTAGGAGGAGGGGTGGGGCGGGGCATGGGCGGGGCCACCCCATCTTTTTGGGACGGCATTGCCCTCCCTTGCCTTCGTTACCCGCCGACCATTGTCAGGTAGTTGGATACAGCTTCTAGGTTGCCATCTAATTACTAAAACAATTAGTTTGTTACAGTCTGCAGGCCACCTAAAAAGGGTGTCATAAGGAGGAGGGAGAAAACTTGTTCACTTTAGCCTCTAAGGATAGAACAAGAAGCAATGGGTTTAAACTGCAGCAAGGGAGGTCTAGGTTGGACATTAGGAAAAAGTTCCTAACTGTGAGGGTGGTTAAACACTGGAATAATTTGCCTAGGGAGGTTGTGGAATCTCCATCTCTGGAGATATTTAAGAGTAGGTTAGATAAATGTCTATCAGGGATGGTCTAGACAGTATTTGGTCCTGCCATGCGGGCAGGGGACTGGACTCGATGACCTCTCGAGGTCCCTTCCGGTCCTAGAATCTATGAATCTATGAATAAACAAAGCAGAAACAGAACCAGAGCCAGTGTCCAAGTCCAGGCCATTACCCCCTGCTGTGAATCTCACAATTGTTGGCTCACAGGAAATCGGCAAAGCTTTTCATCAAACTTCATCTGCGAGGATTTCCAATCTAACACTCATTTGGGCAAGGGACAAATGGAAGACAGATTTCAAAACACACTATGGACATTTTAACTGTCTGATATGCCATTGGAGCTAACTAATAGTCCCCTGACCTTGCAATCCTTCATCAGTGATGTATTTGGGGACAGTGTCATCTAGTCAGGTGACATACTCCTCTTTTTGGAAAACCCAGAGCAGTACACACACCTCATCCGAACCTGGAGATGTTTCGGCAGTGTGGTCTCAACACAGAATTGGAAAAGCGTACCTCCAGCCAACTCTCCACAGAGTTTTTGGGGTACATCCTCTCCCCAGAAGGTGTTCCGATTGATGCAAATAAGGTGGAAGCCATTCATAAATGGGACAAAGTTTGAAGTCCTCAAGAAGAGCAGCGCTTCCTAGACTTCACCAGCTTTACTGCTGCATCGGCCCAGGGTTCTCAGAGCCAGTAACCCCCACGAGAGCTCTCCTCCACAAAATGGCCGCATTCGTTTGGTCATCCAAGTTCCATCAAGCCCGCAAACAGCCCAGAATTGCCTTCACCACTGCATCTATTCTGACGCACAGCATTCATCGTGGAAGTAGACACATCTACTTTGAGTACCAGGGCCTGCTTTATTTGGTGTTGCCAGATGTGGGCCGAAATTCAGACTTAGCTTGACTCACGTGACTTCTGCGCTTTCACCAAGGCACCACGCACCTAACTTCTTGGCATCTCAGGCCTCTGGAGACCCTGCTCCATCCATGGCAGCCATTGCCAGGAATTTCACTCATTCAAATGGCCACATGATGGAACTGACTCTCATAGATCACCTGACCAAGATGGCGTGCTTCATCCCTCTGTGCACGAGTACCTTCGGCTGAGAGGACAGATCAGCTCCAAATTTCCAAAGGCCAATGACACCTTTGTTTTGCTAACTATAGATTTCCCACTGATTTCATGCCACACTACTAATGGCCTCTCCGAACTTCCCAGTTATTGACCTGGGTCAACAACTCCATGATATTCAAGAAGAATGAAGGGAGCCCCTCGAGGACACTAGGAAGGACTCAGATATTATACAGACTGCTGATGACAAGAGGGAAGCCATTTGCTGAAGGGAGGTACCAAGTCCCTGGCACTGACCCAATCCCTATGCCCCGTCTGTTGGAGCAGTTCCTGACCCATCCCCCTTGGCTGACCTTCTGATCCCATCCTCGTCCCCTGGCTCTGTGGAGCAAACTCTGGGTCCCTTCCCTCACTCTGGCACAATCCGTGCCCAGAGGGACCAAGCCCCTCACAGACAGTGGGACTGTCCTTCCTCCTCCTGCTTGTGGGGGGGTCTACTACCTCCATTTTACAGACAGGGAATGAAGGTGATGAAGTGACCTCTCCAAAGTCACACCTGGAAATGTGGAGGAGATCTGGGAACTGGACTGGGTTATACAGGAGTGCCCTCCCAACAGAGGCAGCTTCACTTTCTGCCCTTCATTCTCTCCTCCCCTCGTGGCCCGTCTTCGATGGGGATCTCTGAACTGGAAATGAGCAGGGGCTTCCTCCCCCTCTGACTTCCAATGTCTGGGATCTGTCCCTAGCAACGCAGCCTGCAGCTGGCCAGCTTGGGGAGCCATCGCCTCACCCTGTGAAATCCAGACGTGCTGGCTCTCAGTGATGCTTCGACGGAAAACCACGCACCCCACACAGAGCTTGGAACCAGCCATTCCCAGGTTGTTCTGAGGAGCCAGGATTCCTCCAGGAGCTGGGGAAGGGCACAGTGAGCAGTCTGTCAGAGGTAGGGGAGGGTCATGTAAGGGGAGGGTCTAAGAGAGGAGGAGCGTGAGCTAGGCTCTGTATTTGAGCTTGGCAGGGATCAAGAGAAGGGACAGGGGCTATTAGAGGGCAATGCGAGGTGCAAGGGGTGTCGGAGATGGGGGCAAGGCCTGTCAAGTTCAGCTACTTTAGATCAGTTGTGCCAGACAATCACCGGTTGAGGTGACTGAAAGCTCTGAATCGGGGCTGGCCAAAAGCATCCTCCTCAGATGGGAATGTCCCAAAAATCTGCAGAAGTTCAGCCTCTGAGGTGAACATTGTGGCCCAAACCTCTCTCTGCTCTGTACCTCGCAGGATTCCAGCCGGCTGTTCCAATCCAGGATGAAAACTCTGCCACTGAAACCTCACAGCCCCTGTGCAGTGAAGTGCCACTTAAACCCGCTGTGATGCACAGAGCTTGCCCTGGCTGTCCGCACAGGACTGAATTTCACCCCTTCAGAGTGTAAGGAAATAATTGGCTGAAGGCCTTTTTCTTTTTGGATGGCTGTCTAGTGGGAAAAAACGATGGGGATTTTGAACCTGTTTCACTCCCATGACTGGTGCTTCAATAATGCAGAGAAGTGCTGATGCATTGGTTGATTTCCCCAACTTTTAATCTACTCTTTTCTTCTCTTTTAACAGGTATTCTGAGGGCACCCCATGCTTCATATGGGCATTCTTGGGTGGGCAGATTGCATCAGACCTGCACCCGAATAAATAATAGTGAATGAAATATGCAGACACTAAAGTTCTGCAGCCAAATTCTCAGAAACCTTCCTCCTGAATGTAGGATCAGGATTTTGTTTCTAATTGATTTTTTTTTAAAGTGCTAAGCAGCTACTACACTGTAATAAGAGGAAACAGAAGCAAAAACTGAAAGGATGTTACTTAAACCAATGACAAGTTTCAGAGTAACAGCCGTGTTAGTCTGTATCCGCAAAAAGAAGAACAGGAGTACTTGTGGCACCTTAGAGACTAATAAATTTTTTAGTCTCTAAGGTGCCACAAGTACTCCTGTTCTTCTTTTTACTTAAACCAATGAACAGATGCAGAGAGTGGAAGCACGGCAAAGAACACAAATGAATACTATGAATAAATAACCTGAAAGCAAATAGGGAAGAAAACCTCATCTGGGTAATTGTGGCTCTTGGGACAAAAATCAGGTTCCTGGTACGTAGCCTGGCTGAGATCATCCCTTTTCCCTGGATCCCAGACCTGGGATTCAAACGTCATTCTCTGTGTGGTGTTGTCCTTATTTTATTCCTAGGAAAAGGATCCCCAAAGGAGGTGTAAGGATCTGCTCTCCAGATCTGCTCCCTCCAGCAGGACAGAGACACCGCTTCACTCCTCGAGTCCTGATTTCCTGCCATTCTAGGGGTTGAGGGGTTTGCATTGCCCCCACCATCAGAGACTTTTCCTATGGGAATCTCCCTAGAGCAGGGGAGAAATCTGTTCTTCCATTAGAACCAGACTGCTCAGTAAATCCACCCACACTGACCTCATCTCAGCTGCTTTGTTTATCTGAGATTAGTGGTATCTTTGGAAAACCCTTAGAGTGCCGGGGTGTGAGGTGGAGTACGGGAGACGGGAGCTCCAGGAGATTCTCCTGAAGAACACCACCCTGTCTTTCTCTGGTCAGGTTAAAGTTCGCCATCCATTAGGAGGTGAAGACCAGATGGGAGCTGCTGGATTGACCTTGATATACCATGTCCTTGAGTGGATGAAGGACCTACATCTCAGGGATGGCCAGCAGCAGATGTAACACATGTGTCCAGGAATAGGCTAAACAACCTACACTGATAGGTAAGTACATTCATGGCCACATGTAAACATCACAGGAAATGGTGGGGATTGAACCAGGGTCCTTCAGCACAAGCCCCTCTCACTCAGTGTCAACCAATCCAGCTCCAACCATTAGACCGCGCCCCCTTCCAGAGCTGCTGAACCCAGGAGCCCTGATTCTCAGACCCGGGCCTCACATCACAAGGCCAAACCTCCTCCCATTATGGGCACTGTAGAAGGGACCATTGGCAAAAAACCCCTCTTCATTCCCCCTATCAGAGACTGCAGCCACAGGTGACAAGGGAATGAGCTGAGATCTCCCCTGTGGGAATCCGAGGGGCTGCGCATTTGGGTTTCACAGGGAAGGCCTCTGGCAGCTATTGACAGAGTGTTCCTGTGAGGAGATTTTTCCATCTCTAACAAAGGGTTTCTGTTCCCCCAGATCTCAGCCGCTCAGCAGAATGCGGGAGAGCCGAGTGCTGATGGGCTAGAGGGGTCCCAGGAGTCGCTGTGCAGCCGGTGCAGTGTCTGCAGTCACCATGGGCCAAACCCTGCGCTCCAGACAACCCCGGCTGTTTCCCTGGATTGCGAAGGGGACTTTGGCTTGGGGAATCGGTGGCTGGTGCCTGTGTCCACAACTGGGATGTTTTCATGAGGCTACTCAATGGTCCATGAAGCGCCATGCGAGCAAGGGGAGAATGGACATTAGAGAGCGAGGCTGGGACCTCTGTGGAGCTGCTGCAGTCGAGCATCCACAGCCAGACGAGAGACGACGGGAAAGGCGCTTCGATGGCTGCCACAGCCGCAGCAGCTGTCTCACCAAGCTCTGCTCACGCGCTAGCCAAGAGAGGCAGGACAAAGAGCCACCCAGTGACAGCCTGGGTTGCAATTCGCAATACGCGGTTTTTTCAGTGGATTCTGCTGTCCTGACTGTCTATTTCCTGTAATGTGCACATCCAGCCTCCCGGGCTGACCTCAATGGAAGTTAGGTTCTCCGTGCCCACAGGACAGGGCTGGCCTTACCATGAGGCGAACTGAGGTGGCCGCCTCAGGTGACAGACTGTGGGGGGGCACCACTAGGACCCAGAGTGTAGGAAATGGTGTCTGCTGCTGGTGCAGATGTATTCTCCCTGCTCCAGATGCACAGAGATGGTGGCGTGCTGGGCTGGAGGAAGGGGCCATCCCTCCCATCTCTCCCCAGGGAGCAGAGCGTCCTCTGCCTGCAAATCCTGCAGCCCGCCCGCTGTCGGGGCATGCCATGCAAGCCGGCCCCGGCTGCACCGCACTGACAGCACAGCTCAGCCCCAGCAGGGAGCTACAAGGGAAAGGAGCCATTACTGTGTCAATGTACCTATCTGTATCGAGTCACACGCAAAGGCCTTCGCTGGCTTTCTAAAGGGCAGGAGAGCAATTCACTGGGAGCGTGGTTCTTACCATACACGTCCTCCCTTCCTACAGTCTGCGATCTGCAGCCAGCGTCTCGATTGGCAGCGGCGCCCCCAAATCTTGGCGCCCTAGGTTGCACCGTGCAGGCAGTCAGGAGAAAAGGTGAGAGGAGAATAACGGAAAGTAACAGGAGTTGCAGGGAGAGAAAGGAGGAGGAGCCTCTTATGCACCTCTCTAGCACCTGCAGGAGCCTGGACTGATTAACATCAGCTTGTCAGGGAGCTTCCTGTTTCCTGCTGCTTCCCTGAACCCACCTGAGGAGAACAGGTGGTCAACTGAAATAGTAGGAGCCAGTTAGGCCCCTAAGAGGCTGATTTCTTCCCTCACTCAGGCCCTGCTACCAGCCTGCTTATTTGTCCCCTTCAATTGAGTGTTGAGAGCCACTCTAGCTGGCACAGAACAGCAGTCATGAGTGAAAGAAGAAAAGGCCCCTTTGGGGCAGCATTCAGAAAAAGAAAGCAAGCTTTTCTATCTAAGCAGGAAGGAGCTCTCCTGAGATACACAGACACAAATGTTCACGGTGAGCCTTCCGGCCCCAGTGAGGATGGGAGTGGTGAGGAGATGCCCGATCTTCCAGTTAGTCAGAGTGCAGGTGACCTGGCAGCTACTGCAGCATCCATATCTCCATCTCAAATGGGTGTAACCAGGCACATTCCTGAAGAAAAGTGTAGATCAGGGAAGAGTGTGGTGGAGGCGCAAGAAACAGCTGCTGCTGAGTTTAGTTCCTTAAGTCTAGATGATCCAGGGCTGTGGACACACTTGAGCAGTAGCCTGAGGGACTTCCTTGTACTGCATGGGACACACCATGTAAAAAACTTCATGTCCTCCAAAGAGAATGAAAATAGACATTTCCATCCAACACATTCCTGATGTGAAATCCCCAATGGTGACAAAGTGGAGAGGCCATGGCATATGCACTCAAAAATCCAGAATGTTGCACACTGTTTTTGTTGCAAACTCTTCCAGGCTAATGTTCCAGCCACATTGGGTTCTACAGGAACAAAGGACTGGAAAAATCTGGCTAGAAATCTGGCATGCCGTGAGACGACAGCAATTCACCAGAGAGTATTCCATAGGTGGAAAGAACTTGAGATGAGACTAAGTTTAAAGGCCACCATAGATGATCAGCATCAAGAGAAGATTGCATCCAAGTATATTTACTGGCAAAATGTTCTGAAAAGGCTCATTGCCTTTGTGAGAATGCTTCCTACCCAAATCCTAGCACTGCATGGCACTTCAGAACAGCTGCATGTGCCAAACAATAGAAATTCCTTAAAATTGTGGAGCTGATGGCTGAGTTTGATGCCATAGTTGCCATTATCGAGGATAATACTATGATAGGAACTGTTTGTGGGAAAACAGTGGCAGAGGGAAATGGAATCACCAGAAACATACATAACTTCAAATTTCTGTGTGGCTTAGTGTTCTGGCATGACATACTGTTTGAAATAAATGTTGTAAGTAAGAGACTTTAAGGTGTTGACCTTGATATATCTGGAGCAATGGAACAACTGGACAAAGCAAAGTCATACCTACAGTCTTACCGGTCAGATGAGGGATTTCAAAACGTTCTGAAGAGTGCACAGAAGTTGGCAGAGGAACTTCACACCAAAGCTATTTTACCACCCATCAAAAAAGACAAGAGTCACCAAAGAAGAAGACATTTTGATTACGAGTCACGGGATAATCCCATAAGAGACCCCAAACTGAAAGCCCTTTCAAGTTACATTTCAGCAGGATCTACCCCAAAGGCTGTTCTGGAATATATCTGCACAAATAAGATGACCAGCCTCTTTCCAAATGCTTTTGTTGGTCTGCGCATACTTCGAACACTTCCTCTAACAGTTGCCAGTGGAGAATGCAGCTTCTCCAAGCTGAAGTTAATAAAAACACATCATTTTTATTGACAATGACACAGGAGAGGCTGGTCGGCCTTGCAACCATCTCAATAGAGCATGAGCTGGCCCAGACTGTGAACCTTCTGCAGGAAGCAGTTCATATCTTTGTAAGCAAGAAGGCACAGAAAGCACCACTTTGATTATTCAAACAGATAAAAATGCCAGTGTTTACTATGCAGACAAGAAAAGTGACAGTTGCTGGTCAGGCATTTGAAAGTTGTGTTACTTAAAATTTTTGAACAAGGCATTTTAAGTTGTTAGTTCTCCTTTATTGAGGTGGGTAGCAGAGCAGCACCATGAGAGGAGCAGAACAGGAAGAAGGCAGAATCGAGACCTTTCAAAGTTTTGGCCCAAGCTAGGAGGTATGGGGCTGTCATTTGAGCTCCCGCCTCAGGTGCCAAAATGTTGTGGACCAGCCCTGCCATGGGATCAGTGCTCAGTGTGCTCACGCAGCAACCTAGCCTGCAAAAGTGGATTATGATAGATGCAATGGTCCAAATAGTTACAAACCCGTCCTCCCTCTTTTCTCTGCGGTTTTCACGTTTGCAATTAAAGGAAGCCAGATATCTAGCTACTGGAGAGCCCCCTTGTTCCAGTCAGTCTGAAGATCAGAGCTAGCATGCGCACAAACCATTATAGGGAAAAGATGGATTTTTAACTCAAAAGCCATACCCAGTTCAGCCACGGTTTCACAACTTCCCAGATGAGGCAGTGTAAGAAATGGCCGTGCTTTT
>NC_048299.1:73602-135560 GCF_013100865.1 Trachemys scripta elegans | reverse complement strand
GGCTTAACCCCGAGAGAGAGTGGACCCCCGAGAAGGGCTGTCTCACTGAAAGGGGCATCCCCCACGGACCGCACGGGGCCAAGAGCGGGCACAATCTGTGAGTCCGTGACAGTTGCGTGAAAAAATACTTTCTTGTGTTTGTTTTAAACCTGCTACCTATTAATTTCATTTTGTGACCCCTAGTTCTTGTGTTATGAGGAGTAAATAACACTTCCTTATTTACTTTCTCCACACCAGTCATGATTTTATAGACCTCAATCATATCTCCCTTTTGCCGTCTCTTTTCCAAGCTGAAAGTCCCAGTCTTACTAATCTCTCCTCATATGGAAGCCATTCTATACCCCTAATCATTTTTGTTGCCCTTTTCTGAACCTTTTCCAATTCCAATAGATCTTTTTTGAGATGGGGAGACCACATCTGCATGCAGTATTCAAGATGTGGGCGTACCATGGATTTATATAGAGGCAACAAGATATTTTCTGTCCTATTATCTCTCCCTTCCTTAATGATTCCCAGCATTCTGTTCGCTTTTTTGACTGCCGCTGCACACTGAGTGGATGTTTTCAGAGAATTGTCCCCAATGACTCCAAGATCTCTTTCTTCAGTGGTAACAGCTAATTTAGACCCCATTACCCAGTTTTGAGAGATCCTTTTATAGCTCTTCGCAGTCTGCCTGGGTCTTAACTATCTTTAGTAATTTTGTATCATCTGCAAATGTTGCCACCTCACTGTTTACCCCTTTTTCCAGATCATTTATGAATATGCTGAATAGGACTGGGCCCAGTACAGACCCCTGGGGGACACCACTATTTACCTCTCTCCAGTCTGAAACTGACCATTTATACCTACCCTTTGTTTCCTGTCTTTTAACCAGTTACCAATTCATGAGCGAACCTTCCCTCTTATCCCGTGGCAGCTTACTTTGCTTAAGAGCCTTTGGTGAGGGACCTTGTCAAAGGCTTTCTGAAAATCTAAATACACTATATCCACTAGATCCCCTTGGTCCACATGCTTGTTGACCCCCTCAAAGAATTCTAGTAGATTGGTGAGGCATGATTTCCCTTTACTAAAACCATGTTGACTCTTCCTCAACAAATTATGTTCATCTATATGTCTGACAATATTGTTCTTTATTATAGTTTCAACCAGTTTGCCCAGTACTGAAGTCAGGCTTACAGGCCTATAATTGCTGGGATCACCTCTGGAGTCCTTTTTAAAAATTGGCATCACATTAGCTCTCCTCCAGTCATCTGGTACAGAAGCTGATTTAAATGATAGGTTACAGACGACAGTTAGTAGTTCTGCAATTTCACATTTGAGTTCCTTTAGAACTCTCGGGTGAATCCCATCTGGTCCTGGTGACTTATTGCTGTTTAATTTATCAAACAAGGTCAGCTCCTGAAGTTCTCTTCCCCCCAGCTCAGCACTAGAGGTCAGGGGAGAGCTCATTCAGACCCCTGCTTACACCCCCATAGTGGGTTTCTTTTACCTTTTCATTCTCTTTGACCTCAGTGCAGCCTTCAACATTGTAGGTCACTCCATCCTCCCTCACCTCCCTCCATAGCTATGGAGGATTTTCTGGTTCCCGCCTCTCATGATTGTGTTGAGAGGCATCTATTTATTCTTTCCCTGTCTCATATAGTGGCTCCTTCTCTGCTGCAAGGCCTCTTCTGTTTGGAATACCACAAGGTTCAGTTCTCGGCCCTCTCCTCTTTTCCATTTATCTTCTAGTGTCAAGCAGGTAACAGGTCATTGATAATGCTGTGGATAGCTGGCCTATGGGAAAACGTGTTCTTCTTCTTATTACCTTCATTCTTCATGTCCTATTCCTTTCAATATTTTTAACACCTGCTGGTTGCTTCCTGTCTTAAATTAGATTGTAACATTTTTCGGGCACAAACAGTCTCTTATTCTCTATTTATACACCACCTACTACGATAAGGTCGGTCAAGGCTGAATCCTCACTCTGTCATTTTGAGTGCAGAAGTTGGGGGCCCACAAGGATTTTAAAAATTAATACTGGCCACTCCAGGCTTGTATTACACTCCCAAGGTTACAGCTTCTCTCTGACCTTGGCTTGGTAAACGCTGCCACCACCCAAATGCAAAACCCCCTTGGACCCAGGAAGGTGCACTTGGGAATTCCTCCCTGTGGGGTACCCTCAAGCCCTTTCGCCCCCCTTCTCCCCCTGGAGAAGAGCTGAGAAAGAAAACAAAGGAAATCAGCNTTGGTAAACGCTGCCACCACCCAAATGCAAAACCCCCTTGGACCCAGGAAGGTGCACTTGGGAATTCCTCCCTGTGGGGTACCCTCAAGCCCTTTCGCCCCCCTTCTCCCCCTGGAGAAGAGCTGAGAAAGAAAACAAAGGAAATCAGCTGTTGCTACCAGCTCATCAAACAACATGCACAAACCTCTTAGGACAAAAAATCCAATCCTGTTCTTAAAGATAAAATTTATTAAAAACAAAAAGAAAGGAAATATATTTGGAACTTAAGCTTTTTGCTAGATCTTAAAAGAAACAATTACAAAAATTAAGCATCAAGATAGATTTCTTGGGGGTTCAGCTTAAAGGTTACAAGCAAAACAAAAGCATCTGGGGTTAGCACAGAGGAGATCTACAAGCCAAAATAAAGAGAGAAACCTATTCGCATCTATTTAAACATTCCCTGTCCAATGATTTCTTCTAGGGATGGAAGATGAATTTTCATACCTGGTTCAAGCCTTACACAGCATTCCTGCTAATAGCATTGCTGCTCCATGTCTCATTCTCCAGAGAACAACAGACAAAGGGAAAGCTTCTTTCCCATTTTAAAAAGTTCTACCTTCCCATTGGCTCTTTTGGTCAGGTGCCCACTTCTTTTCTTTTACCTGTGGGCTTGTTAACCCTTTACAGGTAAGCAAGCAGAGAACAGCTACCAAGAGGGGTTTAACTAACTGGCTGGCTGGGTGTCCATCAAAGGGAGCTACCCCACCACTTTATTTATCACAAGGTCCCAATCTGACCAGGAACTTCTGGGTACTATAGTAATATAAATAATTATAATAAAGCCTCATCCACTATACTTAGCAGTGCAGCTTAAAATCCAATAATGAATCTTTCATGTGTATTATTAATGTATTTATTAACACAATCTTGGTCCAATAACTTTGTATTTTCACATACGTCCATATTATAAGTACAGCACCAATGTCTTCTGCAAGACATACCCAGAGACTTACCCTGGTTATAGTATGTCATTTGGTTTTAATTTCTGGAGTAAAATAAAGACAAAGGAATACCTTATATTTCACATTGATCAGTATGGTTTCTATTAAAGAGGCGTCATCATCCCAGTAACCTTTAGGCCACCTCAAACTCTTGCTCCTCCTTGGTCCTTCAGCATCTCCTTAAGTGACACCCTTCAGACCTGTCTTCAACACACCTTCTTAGGAGAAGATCCTCTGATCCTTGCTCTTCTGACCAAAATAAGTGTCCTTGACCTTTAGGTCCACAGATTTTTCTACTCTGCGTATCTCTTTGGATGAGGTTACCTGCATTTTTATCTTTCCTTGGTTGGAAAACCTGGATGAATCTTTAAATCAGACAGCAACTTTCTTCGTAAAATAAGTTGCATTACAGTTCAAAAGCATAGAGAAAAGTAGACAAAACAAAAATAAACAACTTATCATGTCTATATTTATACTTGGCTACAAGTTTAAAAAGACAGACTGTCTCTTCTAGAGGGCTTGTATACATACCGGTTTTGTACTGATTTACCTATATTGGTTTAGAAACCAGTGCAACCCCTCGTGTGGATGCATTTCATAGAATCATAGAGTCATAGACTATCAGGGTTGGAAGGGACCTCAGGAGGTATCTAGTCCCAACCCCCTGCTCAAAGCAGGACCAACACAAACTAAATAAAAAAAAATGGAGAGGAAAGCCACAGGGAGGGCTTGTTCAGGATATGAACCCTGGTCTCGCACCCACAGTGAGACTCCTACCCCTAGACAGATATAAACACCTTTACACAGATATAAACACCTTTATCGCTTATTTCAGTAAATTTAGCTAAACCAATAGAATAAATTGGTACAGACGCTGGGTGTAGATCTGCCTATACAACAGAAGGAGAAAGTATACAGGTTCCATTTTCACAGTTTTCAGATTTGATCTCCAGTGTTTAATGTGGACATTAATAAAAGCAGGTGAAATCACCCAATGTTGTAAACACTTCCTTGCTTTTTAATTTTTGAAATCTATCTGTCAGACTCGCATGGCCTCTTACCATGGTGTCTGAGCCCCTCAGTCTTTAATGTCATTATCCTCACTCCATTCATGTGAGGTGATCAAGTGCTGTTATCCCCATTGCGCTGATGGGGACCTGAGGCACAGAGACATGATGGGACTTGCCTCACGCATGGTGGGGTCTGTAACAGAGCAGAGAATTCAACTCAAATGGCATGAACCTGACCACTGGACTGTGCTTCCTCTCACTCTCAATGGCTATAACAGGAAGGATTTGGGGGTATTCCATGGGGATTTTCTAGCCATGCCAGGGCATTTACCACTGGTGCAGTGGGAGGAGTGAGAACTTGGAATGTCACTGTAGGGTTCTGAGAATATTTTGCACGTGGAACAGTGTCACATTGAAGCATTTGTCACTGAAAGTATGTTGGAAGGTTTTGCATCTGAAAAAGGATCAAGATGTTTGCTCCTGAGGGGCCCTGGGGCAGGAGGATTAGTAACTCCGAAGGTAGGGAAGGTACAGGTCACTTTCAGAGGCTGCAAGGTTTTTGGCAAATAGATGCAGTATCACACCTGAATGTGCCACATTTTATAATGAGTATGAGCTAAAGTTGTTGCATAAGCAGGTAAAAGTCTGTAAACAGGAAATACCTGTTTTGAACAAAAAATAGGATGCTGGATTTAATTCTCTACCTTGTAGATTGGTAAAATCGCAGGGCGTGCTTCTGCACATTCTGATGCACCAGAGAAGCTCTAGTTCAGTGTGGGTAACAGAGGCCAGAAAAGAGATGTGACATTTCACATGCTGAAAATACAGAAACAGGAAATGCACATGCACACACCCCCTTACAGATTTTGCCAGTGGTGCAGCTAGAGACAGGAAGGGAAAGAGAAACTAGTCTGAGTGTGGGACACAGAGAGACCTGCCGCTGCTGCTGGGAACAGGAACCTCAGCAGAGTGTTGATGGTGACCACAGTTATGCAGAGATGTTTCCATGCACACGTAACAGGTAGAAACTAGCACAGTGTGGGTAACCAAAACACCTCAGTTGTCACATCCCAGATACAGACAGGAAAGAGACTTGACCATGAACGTACTCAATTATATTTCATTTGTGTCAGCACACTGGGAGGTGTAGTGTGACCAGGAAGCCTGTACCATAGAGGACAATAGGGGGGCAACAGGCTTCCAAATGACAACTGCCAGGAGGCAACGTGCCACACTACAAAAATGGAGTTTGATGTTGAACTGACAAGCCATGAAATAAACGTCTCAATTCAAATAATATAAAAATGTTTCATTTAGATTGAAGATGCCAAAATTTTCACAATTTCCTAAAAGATTTTCTGAACTTTTCTTTCCACATAAAATGTTGATATTTCAGACTTCTATCGCAAATTGGGAAAACAACTATTCCCTCCCTGCTCTCCGCACCAGAGACCTGATGAAGTGATGGAAGCTGCCAGGAGCAGAGGCCCAAGAAGGCGCTCAGCAGGCGCTGAAGAGTGCAGTAGGTAAAGGAAAGGGGGAAACATCCACACAGTCAATCAGACCCTGGAACTGGTCTTCAGATGTGATGTCAATATTGATGACATCACAACCGAGCCCCTATCTTGGACAGCCAATCACCTTATTAAAGCCATGCACAGAGCTCTCCCAGCAACCAGGTAACAAGAGACACCCACAACCCTGAATCAATGGCAAAAATTCACAGCCCCATCAAACTCCAAAGCTTTCTTTCAGTGGAAAGAAACAGGCTGCTGACTCTGGCTAGGTTCTGAGGCCGGAGCTTTAAAATGTACAGCAGAGTGAGTCAAAACTCCCCTGCTCTCAGCACTAAGGGCCTGGTGGTAACTGTCGTACAGCTGCTGGTAGCTGTCTAGGGAAACATGCTGGGAAAAGTGACTTTTTAAATCCTACCTTCTCGCAGATCTGTGGAGCAGCTGAGGACCAAGCGGGGTGAGGGGTCCTGGTGACAGGGAAGTAAACGCTGCTCTGTAGGGTTGCTTGCATTCTGTAGAGTCATAGAACTGGAAGGGACCTTGAGAGGTCATCTAGTCCAGTCCCTGCCCTCATGGCAGGACTAAGTATTATCTAGACTATTCCTCACAGGTGTTAGTATTCCAGTGCTTAGCCACCCTGACAGTTAGGAGGTTTTTCCTAATGTCCAACCTAAACCACCCTTGCAGCAATTTAAGCCCATTGCTTCTTGTCCTATCCTTGTATCAACTTTTTATGTACTTGAAAACTGCTGTCATATCCCTTCTCGGTCTTCTCTTTTCCAGACTAAATAAACCCAGTTTTTTAAATCTTCCCTCATAGGTCATGTTTTCTAGACCTTTAATCATTTTTGTTGCTCTTCTTTGGACCTTCTCCAATTTGTCCACATCTTTTCTGAAATGTGGCACCTAGAACTGGACACAATACTCCAGTTAAGGCCTAGTCAGCGTGCAGTAGAGCAGAATTGCTTCCCGTGTCTTGTTTACAACACTCCTGCTAATACATCCGAGAATGATGGTTGCTTTTTTTGCAACAGTGTTACACGGTTGACTCACATTTAGCTTGTGGTCCACTATGACCCCCAGATCCCTTTCCAGGCAGTCAATTCCCATTGTGTATGTGTGCAAACTGATTGTTCCTTCCTAAATGGAGTACTTCGCATTTGTCATTATTGAATTTCATCCTATTTACTTCAGACCATTTCTCCAGTTTGTCCAGAACCTCTCCCCCAAAGCACTTGCAACCTCTCCCAGCTTGGTATCGGCCGCAAACTTTACACGTGTACTCTCTATGCCATTATCTAAATCATTGATGAAGATATTGAACAGAACCGGACCCAGAACCAATCCCTGCGGGACCCCATTCGTTATGCCCTTCCAGCATGACTGAGCCACTGATAGCTACTCTCTGGGAATGGTTTTCCAAACAGTTATGCACCCACCTTATAGTAGCTCCATCTAGATTGTATTTCCTTAGTTTATTTATGAGAAGGTCATGCCAGACAGTCTCAAAAGCCTTACTAAAGTTAAGATATACCACGTCTACAGCTTCCCCCCATCCACAAGGCTTATTACTTTTGAAAGAAAGCTATCAAGTTGGTTTAACATGATTTGTTCTTGACAAATCCATGCTGACTGTTACTCATCATCTTATTTTCTTCTAGGTGTTTGCAAATTGATTGCTTAATTATTTGCTTTTTCCAGGACAAAAGTTAAGCTGACTGGTCTGTAATTCCCCGGGTTGTCCTTATTTCCCTTTTTATAGAATGACACTATATTTGCCCTTTTCCAGTCTTCTGGAATCTCTCCCATCTTCCATGACTTCTCAAAGATAATAGCTAATGGCTCAGATATCTCCTCAGCCAGCTCCTTGAGTATTCTAAGATGCATTTCACCAGGCCCTGGTGACTTGAAGACATCTAAGTAATTTGTAACTTGTTCTTTTCCTATTTTAGCCTCTGATCCTTTCTCATTTTCACTGGCATTCACTATGTTATATGTCCAATTACCACCAACCTTCTTGGTGAAAACCGAAACAAAGGAGTCATTAAGAACCTCTGCCAGGTCCACATTTTCTGTTATTATTTTTCTTTGTTATTATTTGCCACAGCTGCCAAGTTTGGGTCAACTCCCTCTGTGGCTTTGTGCTGTCAGTGGCAATTTTATGTAACATTTTATGAACACTCTGTAACAAAGGCACAAATAACTAAGGCCAGAACATCATCTGTCAGGATGGGACGAAACCTCCTATTCAACTGGAAATGATGCCAACATCCATGAGTAATGCTTTCTGTGGGAGAGCTTAACATCAGCAAAGAATTTAAAAGTTCTCTTAAACTGCAAACCAAATTGACTAATTAGGGATGTGCACCTACAACCAAAGGAGGCTGTACTGAGTTTGCAAACTATTTACCGTTATCAACCAATCTTGTAGTCTCATCAAAGAATTAAATCATGTTGACTGATATTAATAATATACCTATTCTTCAACAATTGAATCCTGTATCAATTTTTTCCATAATTTTGCCCAGGATTGAGGTCAAGCTAAATTGCCTATAGTTATCCAGGTCATAAAACTTTCACTTTTGAATATTGGCAAAATATTAACATTAGTAGTCTTCCAGTCTTCTGGGATTTCCCTGTTTCCCCCCTCTCCCCCCCCCCGCCTCAAAATTTATTAAAATTTAGCATTGGTAGGCTAGAGAGCTCCTCAGCCAATTCTTTTAGGACTCTTGAGTACTAGTTATCCAGGACAGCTTATGGGCTGAAAAGTACCTCATCATTGTTATGTGATACAAGTACACCTTCCTGTTTCTTTGCAAATACTGAACAGAAATACTGAACCATTTCTGCATCATTATTAACCATTTTACTAATTGCTAGGATTTCTTTTGTTCCTAACAGTCTTTAAAAACATCTTGTTTTTCTTAGCCCTGCCTGCCACAGATTTTTCCCTGATATCTAGCTTTAATTATGAATTTTCTACACTTCATAACTTCAAATTTACATCAATCGATATTTCCCCTTCTTTCCGTTTGTTATGTACTTGCTTTTTTATTTCTAATTGCTGCCTTCACTTGGCCACTGAGTTGGTGACAATGATTAAATATCTGCAGTCTTGGGGAATACAGTGGGAGGTGGTACAGGATCTTCCATGGCACTTCTTTTATTGGTGAGGACTGGAACACCGGGTGTATGAGCTGCTTCAAATGGCTGGATGCCAGAGGCAATTGTTCTTTCTGTGGTTCTTAAAATCCAGGAGTGTGCCTTTTAGATAAAAAGAGACAGCATGGCAGATGGCCCATGCAAAAACAGCAGTCAGGGAGGTGTGGGCAACATACCCAGGGCATGAAAGGGTTTGTCCTAAGAAGGAGCTTTGCTGTGGCGTGGCAGAAACTGTAACACATTGCTTTATGAACTGTCCTTGGGCAAAGAAGGTTCGGGAGGGGCTTGCTGAGATGATTGTCCTCCATATTTTGTTGCGGCAAAAGAGAACCCATTAGGCTTTGGGAGATTTCTTATGGGTGAGATTTCAGCAGTGGGAAGAGGGATATTCTATTCCCAATTAATATAATTACTTTATTTTTAAAGACAACAAGATGTGCGGTGGCTCTGGGCATGTGTATGCTCACTCAGGTCCATAAAATTCAGGATGAGTTGGCCCATCTGGAGCAAAGGGATGTTCCGGTTAATTATTGTTCCTTTTTCTTTTACATGGAACAAAACAAAAATGGTTTAAGGCACAGAGGAAAAAAGAGTTAAAAATAACGTGTGGGGATCTTGTATTGGCACATGTTCTTGCATCAGTTCCATGATGAAGAAGGACAAGTTTGGCTAAAGCCCCATCCTGGTTCCGTAGTACGTGAAGGCAGCAATTAGAAAGAGAAAAAGCAATATAGATAATAATTATAAATTAGAATGTATGAAGTGCCAACAATTGATAAGGGAAGCTAAAGACTTCAGGGGGAAAAAAAGTCCAAGCCTGACAGGGCTAAGGACATAAGGAGTTTATATATACATATATTCAGGAAAGGGAGTAAAAAGAAATCCTGGCAATGGCATAGGCCCATTACTAGATGACAATGGTAATATTGTTAATAATTAGTTTATCATGCCAGTGGAACTGGAGTCAGAGGGATAATGTTCCCTGAAGGGACTGTTATTGATGGGACACCAGAGAACGTGGGGGAGTTAGGCTGGAAGTAACTCAGCCACATGGACAGAGCAGTCCGCAGTGTCATCACAGTGTTATGTTGGTTAAAAGCTTAAAAAACTAAATACAAATAGAAACAAAGGCCTGTGTGTGAGTTGAGCTGGAGAGGAAATGGAAGAAGTGTAAAAAATAACAGGAAACCTCAGACCTGAAAACAGCATAACGTAGATGAAATGTGTGCACTGAGATGTTCAACTTCCTTAGTAGTTTTATAAAGCTCAAAGAGATGCTTCACAACTTAATATGAAACCGTGACTCCTAGTAGTTCCCTGTGAGAGCTGATGTTTCTGAAATTCTAATGTGAAAGTAAAATAAACATCTTGTTTTTTTTCTGGAAAATTTCTCCAAGCTGTCTTCACCCTCTCCACTGCTTCAAAACTGCTCTCAGCAGGATCTTTAATGATCTCTTCCAGGCCAAACCTCCAGGGCCTCTACTTCATCTGGGGTTGCCAACCCAGTCAGACCGGACGCTATTGCCAGCAACGGTGTCCGGTCCATTCGGTCCGACCGAGTTGGCAACCCTAACTCCATCTTCATCTTGTTTGATTTCTCTGCTGCTTCTCTGCAGTCTCACTGGGCTTTGTCTTTGATCCACTCCTCTTCCAACTCAGCATTTTCGTCCATTCATGTAATTTCAGCTAGCAATGTACATAGAATCATAGAATATCAGGGTTGGAAGGAACCTCAGGAGGTATCTAGTCCCACCCCCTGCTCAAAGCAGGACCAATTCCCAACTAACTCATCCCAGCCAGGGTTTTGTCAAGCCTGACCTTAAAAACCTCTAAGGAAGGAGATTCCACCACCTCCCTAGGTAACCCATTCCAGTGCTTCACCACCCTCCTAGTGAAAAAGTTTTTCCTAATATCCAACCTAAACCTCCCCCACTGCAACTTGAGACCATTGCTCCTTGTTTTGTCATCTGCCACCACTGAGAACAGTCTAGATCCATCCTCTTTGGAACCCCCTTTTAGGTAGTTGAAAGCAGCTATCAAATCCCCCCCTCACTCTTCTCTTCTGCAGACTAAACAATCCCAGTTCCCTCAGCCTCTCCTCATAAGTCATGTGCTCCAGCCCCTAATCACTTTTGTTGCCCTCCACTGGACTCTTTCCAATTTTTCCACATCCTTCTTGTAGTGTGGGGCCCAAAACTGGACACAGTACTCCAGATGAGGCCTCACCAATGTCGAATAAAGGGGAATGATCACGTCCCTCGATCTGCTGGCAATGCCCCTACTTATACAGCCCAAAATGCCGTTAGCCTTCTTGGCAACAAGAGCACACTGTTGACTCATATCCAGCTTCTCGTCCACTGTGACCGCTAGGTCCTTTTCTGCAGAACTGCTTCCTAGCCATTCGGTCCCTAGTCTGTAGCAGTGCATGGGATTCTTCCGTCCTAAGTGCAGGACTCTGCACTTATCCTTGTTGAACCTCATCAGGTTTCTTTTGGCCCAATCCTCCAATTTGTCTAGGTCCCTCTGTATCCGATCCCTACCCTCTAGTGTATCTACCACTCCTCCCAATTAAGTGTCATTTGCAAACTTGCTGAGAGTGCAGTTCACGCCATCCTCCAGATCATTACACTGGTGACTCACAAATCTGTCTCCACACCTGACCTACCACGTAATCCCGAATCTCCAGTTCTCTCTGACGTCTCTTGGATACGTTGCCATAAACTTACATTTGACATGGCTAAAACTGAACTCCTAGTTTTTCCTCTTCTACCCTCCTTGTCCCTGCCTTTGTCAATCACTTCTGACATCGTCACCATTCTCTTTGAGACTCAGGCCTGTAACTTGGTGTCCTCTCTGATTCCACCCGCACTGCAGGTCCCTTACAAATCTTGCCAATTCTTTGTGCTTTTTCACAATCCAGCATTTCTCTCAGCCAACACAGATAAAACCCTTGTGAAGAGCCGCATAATTTCTCCTCTGCATACAACTCCTTCTTCCCTGGCCTTTCTACTCCAGTCCTTACAAAAATGCAGTTGGCAAAATCAAGTTCCTTGCCCATTGTTTGCACACTGCTTCACCCGTCTCTTTCAATTCCTTCATTGCCTCCCCAGCCTCCACTGAATCAAACTGAAGCTTCTTATTCTCACTTTTAAGGCCTTTAACAACTCTGATCCTCCCTATTTATCCATTCTGTCCTCTAACTCCTTCCATTCCACCAGTGAGTCCAGTCTTGACCGCCTGCTTGTCCAAGGAGGGATCAGCTGTGCCAGGGCAGAATCCTGTGAAACCAGCCCCCATGGCACTTGTTTTATCAGTGAGTCCTGGAACACCAGGTGTATGCTCTCTGCAGCTTCCTTTGCCAAGCCCCAGGTACCATCGTCCATGCACAGCTGAACAGCCAATCTCTAAACGAAGCACCTTCTGCACGTCCTCTAAGCTCAGCGGGTGACTGTTCAGGACTTACCAGCGGGTTCCCCACTTGCTATCGACTTGACATTCTAGTTCCTGGGTGGCTTCGAGTCACCTGTCCAAGGTTCACCATGGCTGGCTGCAGCCCCTGCAGCTACCCTAGACAATCTTCCCACGGCTTCCACCACTTCTGTCCCTCTAGCAATGACTGATCTCTGCTAGAGCAACACTTCCATTCCTCTCTCTGCCCAGTGCCCCCGCTCTTCCTCCCCCAGGGGCGTTCTCAATCCCCTGTCCCTGCTAACGACGTCCCATGCTGAACGCCGGCTCCAGCAGCCCATGTTCTAGTAGCCGTCTCTCTTTTTTTACTCTCCAGCCCACTCCCTCATAGCTGCATCCACTGTGAGCTCCTCTCTGACCCAACAGGCGCTCAGGGTCCCTGCTGAACCCTCCCACTCCAAACCACAGCAGCACCAGCAGGTCGGAGAAAGGATCTGGGAAAAGGGCCAGGCAGCAGGTGTAAGTTTCTCTGTTTGATTTATGTTGGACCGTTTTGGTTTTTAAAAATAAACCCGTCCCTGAAAAGAGGGACAGATTCTGCCTTGTCTGATGCTCTGGTTGGTGATTGGCCCAGCAGCTCACATGTGGTGGTGATGCAGGTATCCTGCTCAGCCTGGAGGGTGAAGGAGGTCGACAATAGCAGCAGCAGTTCCTGATATCAGGGGAGAAAAAGAACGGAGGATGTTGTGCACCCCAGCAGCAGCAGGTGGCAGCACAATGGAAACTCAAGATGCGGAGAGAGCCCGCTGCCACCCTCGTACAGCTGTGGGCAGCAACAGTGAGCAGCAAAAGGTGGCACTGCGGTAGGCAGGGGGCCTCTGCCAACACCAACAACCTGAACGCAGTCCATGTAGGACCACTAGAGTGTCTGCCGAGACTCATCAAGCCCTCGGATTGCTACCCCTTCCTGCTTCTCCACGTGGGCACCAATGATACTGCCAAGAATGACCTCGAGCGGATCACTGCAGACTACGTGGCTCTGGGAAGAAGGATAAAGGAGTTTGAGGCGCAAGTGGTGTTCTCGTCCGTCCTCCCTGTGCAGGGAAAAGGCCGGGGTAGAGACCGTCGAATCGTGGAAGTCAATGAATGGCTACGCAGGTGGTGTCGGAGAGAAGGGTTTGGATTCTTCGACCATGGGATGGTGTTCCAAGAAGGAGGAGTGCTAGGCAGAGACGGGCTCCACCTAACGAAGAGAGGGAGGAGCATCTTCGCCAGCAGGCTGGCTAACCTAGTGAGGAGGGCTTTAAACTAGGTTCACCGGGGGAAGGAGACCAAAGCCCTGAGGTAAGTGGGGAAATGGGATACCGGGAAGAAACACATGCAGGAGAGCGCAAGAGGGGAGGACTCCTGTCTCAGTCTGAGCAAGCGGGACAATCAACGAGATGAGATGGCCGAGTTCAGGATCCTGACACAAAGAAGAAAGGAGAGCAGCAGAATACGGACCCTGGACTTCAGAAAAGCAGACTTTGACTCCCTCAGGGAACTGATGGGCAGGATCCCCTGGGAGAATAACATGAGGGGGAAAGGAGTCGAGGAGAGCTGGCTGTATTTTAAAGAATCCTTATTGCGGTTGCAGGAACAAACCATCCCGATGTGTAGAAAGAATAGTAAATATGGCAGGCGACCAGCTTGGCTAAACAGTGAAATCCTTGCTGATCTTAAACGCAAAAAAGAAGCTTACAAGAAGTGGAAGATTGGACAAATGACCAGGGAGGAGTATAAAAATATTGTTCAGGCATGCAGGAGTGAAATCAGGAAGGCCAAATCACACTTGGAGTTGCAGCTAGCAAGAGATGTTAAGAGTAACAAGAAGGGTTTCTTCAGGTATGTTAGCAACAAGAAGAAAGTCAAGGAAAGTGTGGGCCCCTTACTGAATGAGGGAGGCAACCTAGTGACAGAGGATGAGGAAAAAGCTAATGTACTCAATGATTTTTTTGCCTCTGTCTTCACAAACAAGGTCAGCTCCCAGACTGCTGCACTGGGCAGCACAGTATGGGGAGAAGGTGAGCAGCCCGCTGTGGAGAAAGAAGTGGTTCGGGACTATTTAGAAAAACTGGATTAGCACAAGTCCATGGGGCCGGATGCGCGGATCCGAGGGTGCTAAAGGAGTTGGCGGATGAGATTGCAGAGCCATTGGCCATCATCTTTGACAACTCATGGCGATCGGGGGAGGTCCCGGATGACTGGAAAACGGCTAATGTAGTGCCCATCTTTAAAAAAGGGAAGAAGGAGGATCCGGGGAACTACAGGCCAGTCAGCCGCACCTCAGTCCCTGGAAAAATCATGGAGCAGATCCTCAAGGAATCAATTCTGAAGCACTTAGAGGAGAGGAAAGTGATCAGGACAGTCAGCCGGATTCACCAAGGGCAAGTCCAGCCTGACTAACCTAATTGCCTTCTATGATGAGATAACTGGCTCTGTGGATGAGGGGAAAGCAGTGGAGGTGTAATTCCTTGACTTTAGCAAAGCTTTTGATACGGTCTCCCACAGTATTCTTGCCGCCAAGTTAAAGAAGTATGGGCTGGATGAATGGACTGTAAGGTGGATAGAAAGCTGGCTAGATCATCGGGCTCAACAGGTAGTGATCAACGGCTCCATATGTAGTTGGCAGCCGGTTTCAAGCGGAGTGTGCCAAGGGTCGGTCCTGGGGCTGGTTTTGTTCAAGATCTTCATTAATGATCTGGAGGATGGCATGGACTGCAGTCTCAGCAAGTTTGCAGATGACACTAAGCTGGGGGAGAGGTAGATACGCTAGAGGGTAGGGATAGGATACAGAGGGACCTAGACAAATTAGAGGATTGGGCCAAAAGAAACCTGATGAGGTTCAACAAGGACAAGTGCAGAGTCCTGCACTTAGGACGGAAGAATCCCATGCACTGCTACAGACTAGGGACCGAATGGCTAGGCAGCAGTTCTGCAGAAAAGGACCTGGGGGTTACAGTGGACGAGAAGCTGGATATGAGTCAACAGTGTGCTCTTGTTGCCAAGAAGGCTAATGGCATTTTGGGCTGTATAAGTAGGAGCATTGCCAGCAGATCGAGGGGCGTGATCATTCCCCTCTATTCGGCATTGGTGAGGCCTCATCTGGAGTACTGTGTCCAGTTTTGGACCCCACACTACAAGAAGGATGTGGAAAAATTGGAAGGAGTCCAGCGGAGGGCAACAAAAATGATTACGGGGCTGGAACACATGACTTATGAGGAGAGGCTGAGGGAACTGGGGTTGTTTAGTCTGCAGAAGAGAAGAGTGAGGGGGGATTTGATAGCTGCCTTCAACTACCTGAAGGGGGGTTCCAAAGAGGATGGATCTAGACTGTTCTCAGTGGTGGCAGATGACAGAACAAAGAGTAATGGTCTCAAGTTGCAGTGGGGGAGGTTTAGGTTGGATATTAGGAAAAACTTTTTCACTAGGAGGGTGGTAGAGCACTGGAATGGGTTACCCAGGGAGGTGGTGGAATCTCCTTCCTTAGAGGTTTTTAAGGCCTGGCTTGACAAAGCCCTGGCTGGGATGATTTAGTTGGGAATTGGTCCTGCTTTGAGCAGGGGGTTGGACTAGATACCTCCTGAGGTCCCTTCCAACCCTGATATTCTATATTCTATGAAAATGTATGTCCTTTTGTTGCTTAAATGAGTTGTATTTTAATTTCATAGTGTCCCCTTGTTCTTGTACTATGAGAGAGAGTAAATAGGTCCTGCGTATTTACCTTCTCTAGCCCATTCATTCGTCTGTATCCCTGGAGCATTTCCCCTTATTCTTCTCTCCATATGAAATCTTTTGTTTTGTCGATCTCTCTTCCTGTGAAATTCTCCCCAGGCCTCTAGTCATTCTCACCCAGATGCACCTCTGAAGTCTGGGTCCTCACTGACCAAGGACGACCCCTGTGAGTGGGGTGTGGTGGAGGGAGAAGGGACAGGCACGTTAAAGGAACTTTTGGTTGTAGAACTCAAGAACCTGAGGCAAAGACCCTGCCCAACGCACTCTGGCGTGGGGGGTGGGGGGTTTGCTCCTGGTTTNTTTTATGTTTATGAATCCTGCCTGCAGCGTTTTCCCAAATTAATGTCCGGTGACTTCCCTCCTTTCAGTCAAAGTTTATTTTTGCACTCAGACTCTGCATGGGAGTGGGGAAGGACAGCCTCTTCGATTCACCCCAGGGTGTGTGTAATTGTCCCGGGTTATTGGGTGGGAGCTTGAGCTGGTTCTGTGTTGTACTGTTGAAAGGGAACCCCTGGATATTGAATCCGGCCCTGGTTGCTGTCCATGTCCCCTGGCGGAAGGGTTACCTCTATAACGCCAGTGGAATAGCTCTGGTGGCATTTTCCATCCCGTTCCTCGGGCACCCTGGCACCGTTTACTGCTTGGGCGGCGACTGGACACAGAGCGGGTGTTTTCACTGAGCTGTCCACAGCGATGCCCAGGCCTTTTCCGGGGTGGGGACACTTAATATAGGACACAGTGATGGGTGTGAATAGCTGAAGTTTGTCCTTCTAATGGGTCCCATCATGCCCTGAAGATCTGTGTGTAGAGAGGTCCCTTCTCACTGGGACCTCACCCCTCCCATGTGGAAATGGGGGGATGAGCCAGCTCAGGGGCACTGTCCCCCTTTCCTAGGCCGACTGCGGTGCAGGGGGGGGGAGTGTTGCAGAGATACTGCAGTGGCAGGGGAGCGGATGGGGATTTTCTCGTTTCTCCTAGTGCAGCCAGGGCTGTAAGGAGGGTCGGCAGTACCCGGGCTGCACTAGGAGCCCTTTATTTTTTCCCCAATTCAAATCCCAAACCCAAATGTTCCTCAAATAAACAGGTGCCAAATGCTTCTTTTTCCAGAAACACTAAGTTGGGCCCCAGGCTCCCCCCGGGGTGACAGTTACCTGGGATGAGCAAGTCTTTGCGGCAGTCGTACAGCATCCCCAGCTGGAACGGGCGGCCCAGAGCCGGCATCTCAATGGTGTCAGCTGACCCGGCCATTGTTCCACACCCAGACGCTCTCCCCTCTGTCTGACCTGCAAGAAATAACTGGGTTACACTTCCGTTTCTGGGGAGCAGATTTAGAATCGAGTCACTGGCTTCAGTCTTCAAAGTTCTTTCTGAACATTGCCCTGGTTGTAAAAGAAAGACGTATCTTCTAGTCTCCACAGGGGACAGGAGAGGAAGAAAGTCACTCATAGATTTACCTCTCCCTTTTCTCACCTCAGATTATGAATTCTAAATGTTATGTTTCAAAGCAGTGCCGTAACTAGGGCGAGGTGAGTGAGGCACTTGCCTCGAAGTCTCTCCTTCAGCGGCAATTCGGCGGCAAGCCCTTCCCTCTGAGAGGGATTGAGGGACCCGCTGCCGAATTTCCGCCGAAGAGCCGGACGTGCGGCCCCTCTCCCTTGCCTCGGGTGCAAAAATCCCTAGTTACGGCTCTGTTTCAAAGGAATTGTTCCTTTTAGCAAGAATGGGAAATAGTTATAATTTGACGCAATTTAGAGAGATGTGAGCCGCAAAGCAAAACTCCTGTTGCATTTTGCAGCTCTCATGTGCGATCCCAGACGTGTTGAACGAATGCTGTGACATGCCAGCAAGCTGGATGTCCTGATAGGTGCTAAGCTGCAGCCCAGGAAGCCGTAAATACCTTCTGCCCAATGGTTAAGAAGACACAGGCAAGAGCTCTTACTTAGCACAAGCCAGAGCATGCCTCTGAAGCAGGGGTGGGCAAACTACGGCCCGCGGGCTGAGCCATTTTAAGCCAGTCCGCAAGCTCCCACTGGGGAGCGGGGTCTGGGGCTTGCCCCGCTCTGGCCAGGGTTCTGGGTCGGGGGCCGCTTGAGCCAGGGAGCAGGGTCGGGGGCTGCACCACATGGCTCACGAAAGCAGCCTCATGGCCCCGCTCCGAGGGTCGAGGGCCGCTCCATGTGTAGGAGCCGGAGGATGGACACTCAACTGCTTCCAGGAGCTGCTGAGGTAAGCGCCGCTCGGAGCCTGCACCCCTGAGCCTCTCCCCAAGCCCCAACCCCCTATCCCAGCCCTGATCCCCCTCCCGTTGTCCAAACCCCTCGATCCCAGCCCAGAGCACCCTCCTGCACCCCAAACCTCTCATCCCCAGCTCCACCCCAGAGCCCGCACCCCCAGCCGGAACCTGCACCTCTTCCTGCACTCCTGCCCCAGCTCTGATCCCCCTCCCGCCCTCTGAACCCCTCGATCCCAGCCCAGAGCCCCAAACTCCTCATCCACCCTCAACCAGAGCCCTCAGCCCCTCCTGCACTCCTGCCCCAGCCCTGATCCCCCTCTGTTTTGCAGACAAAACTACACAGGATCGTTTCAGGGGGCAAGACAAAGATGCCACATTTATTATGATACCACAATTTGATTTATGACTAAGACCTAAGACCTAATAATACCTATCCACACACACACACACCCCAGATGTTCTGCAGCTGCTGTATAGTTACCAGTCCTGAACGTAGCTTGAGTCCGTGGCTTGAGTTTGCAGCTTGGGTTCGTAGCTCGTGGCGGTAACTGGCCAGGAAAGCCGGGCACAAGGAAGGACTGGGTCTCTGTTGGGCACACCGATGCCCTCCCATGTTGGCAGCAGAATGTTACCCTCCGAAGTTTTCCATCTCGCCCATCCTTTTTGTAGGCTTTAGTTTGAATCCAGAGTCCATAGGTCTTGCTGTGTCACGCTGCCTCTGGGTTCGGTGTGATCGATCACCCGTCAATTGCAGACATGACTTTCAGCCTTGGTCCTGGCTTTGATCTTCCATCTATTGTACCTTTGTTCTTTTCTTTTTAGGGTGGACTCTTCTCACTTTGTTAGGGCTGTTGTCTGCATCTTCCGCCGTTGGTGTTTGAACTCTAATTTTATCAGGACAGGCTGGTGCTGGAGGTTGATTCCATCATCCATACTTACCTCATTCACACATCTAAACTAAACTAATAAGATTGCAGCAGGGTTTGCAACAATGAAGGTTGCAGCAAGCTTTTACAAAATGGAGTAAGCGTTGTAAAATGGAGTTTGAATTACAATATGGCAAACAGTGAACAGAAGTTACAATACTGAAACCGTGATTTAAGCAGGAATTGGATTGACAGTGAAACTTACAAGGGCAACTGGTTGAATGCTGTGACTCTTAACAAGCATCTTAATTGTCAATTAGCCAGTTATTGGGGTAACTGGTTTTATGAATGAATGTTGTTTCATTCATAAAACTTTACTTATGAAGTTACATTAATAAAGTGAACAATTAAAAACAATTTCATTCATCAGTTCTACACCTCCCGTCCTCCNGACGTATCTTCTAGTCTCCACAGGGGACAGGAGAGGAAGAAAGTCACTCACAGATTTACCTCTCCCTTTTCTCGCCTCAGATTATGAATTCTAAATGTTATGTTTCAAAGCAGTGCCGTAACTAGGGCGAGGCGAGTGAGGCACTTGCCTCAAAGTCTCTCCTTCAGCGGTAATTCGGCGGCAAGCCCTTCCCTCCGAGAGGGACTGAGGGACCCACCGCCGAATTTCCGCCGAAGAGCCGGACGTGCGGCCCCTCTCCCTTGCCTCGGGTGCAAAACTCTCTAGTTACGGCTCTGTTTCAAAGGAATTGTTCCTTTTAGCAAGAATGGGAAATAGTTATAATTTGATGCAATTTAGAGAGATGTGAGCCACAAAGCAAAACTCCTGTTGTATTTTGCAGCTCGCGTGAGATCCCAGACGTGTTGAACGAATGCTGTGACATGCCAGCAAGCTGGATGTCCTGATAGGTGCTAAGCTGCAGCCCAGGAAGCCACAAATACCTGCTGCCCAATGGTTAAGAAGACACAGGCAACAGCTCTTCCTTAACACAAGCCACAGCATGCCTCTAAAGCAGGGGTGGGCAAACTACGGCCTGCGGGCCGAGCCGTTTTAAGCCGGCCTGCGAGCTCCCACTGGGGAGCGGGGACTGGGGCTTGCCCCACTCTGGCGCTCCAGCCGGGGTGCCGGGTTGGGGGCCGCTCCAGCTGGGGCGTCGGGTCGGGGGCCGCACCACACAGCTCCTGGAAGCAGCCGCATGGCCCCACTCCGAGGGTCGGGGCCGCTCCACATGTAGGAGTCGGAGAAGAGACATCCCCTCCCGCACCCCAACTCCAATTTTGTGAGCATTCATGGCCCGCCATACAATTTGTATCCCCAATGTCGTACTCCACAATTGTAGCTGAGAGATTTCAAATGATTTAGGAAATTTGTCTAGTATTAGGAATTGTCACTGATTTATAGTTAGCAGGATGAAAATGTGATTGTTAGCTTATACATGAGTAAGTCTGCGAGTCTTTCATGGAGGTCATGGAAGTAACGGATTCTGTGACTTTCCAGGACCTCCGGGACTTCTGCCCCAGGGCTGCCCCAGCACCTGTATGCCCCCAGGGCCAGCCACACCGGCCACTGCTCCGGCGGCCCCAGGCAACTGATCCCGGGCGCTGCCACGGAGCAGCGGTCCGGGAGCAGCAGTGGCAGGGCCCCGGGCCGCCCCCCACCCGGGGCAGCAGCAGCACCGGGAAAACCCCCCCCCCCCCCAAAAAGCAGCAGGGACCGCCGGGGCACCCCCCCCCCCCAGTAGCAGCCTCCGCTGGAGCACCCCTCCTCCCCCAGCACCTAAGATTTAGGGAGGGGTATTTTTAGTAAAAGTCACAGACAGGTCACTGGTCGTGACTTTTTTTTATTGCCCTTGACCTGTCTGTGACCTTTACTAAAAATATCCATGACTAAATCATAGCCTTATATATGAGTATTAAGAAAAGTATAATTAGTTGGTATTAAGCTGTGGTTTGTTTGGGGGATAATAGAACATAGGACTGGAAGGAACCTCCTGGGTTGAGTCCAGTCCTCTGATATCGTAGGCAGCCCCGTCATATCGTCCCGTTCATAAACTTACCAAGCTCCTTCTTAAAACTAGTCCGTCTGCCCCCACTGTTCCTATTGGACGTCTGTTCCACAGCCTCAACCTCACTCCACTGAGGGTTAGAAAAACCCACTTTCCAACCTGAATTTACTCATGGCCAGTTCATGGCCATTTGTTCTTGTACCAACATCATCATTTGGCTTAAATAGCTCTTCACCCTCCCTCTGTAAGACCTGGGGGTCTCAAACGCAGGCCTGCAACGCAGCCAACATCTCCATGCAGCTACAACCAACTTGCACTCGACTACCCCGACCCTTTGTGATCGCAGACCATTGGACGTCCCGCCTCCATGGGTCTGTCAGGCAGAAGCCTCCTGGCTCTTGATTGGCTCCCTGCCCTATATAAACCCAAGCGGTGCGCCAGGAAGTGTCCAGGCAGCTGTGAGGCTCTCCCGTAGCTGCCATGACCGTTCCTACTCTTCAATGCCTGGCTTTGACCTTGGCTTGACAAGGACGTCACCTCCTGACCCAAACCCTCAAGCCTGACTTGGACTCTGACCCTCGGTATCAGCCCCATCCTGGAACCTGACTACAAACTCCTCCGCTCCTCTCTGCCTCTGGTTTGACCCTGATCTGACCCTTGCTCCTGACTGCCCTGGTCAGAATCCCGGCACTCTGGTGCTCACCCTGCTGGTGTTTTATAGAGACCAGTCCCAACCCCTCCCAGCCTTTGTTTTACTAGACTACACAAGCCAAGCTCTTCCAGTCTCCTTGTAAGAGAGGCCCTTCGTTCCCGCCACGATCCAGCAGCCTTCTCTGCACCCGTCCCAGTGTGAGTTCACCTTCCTTGAACATCTCTGACGAGAATTGCACATAGTACTGTATTCTAGATGAGGTCTTACCAGTACCTTGCATTAATACTCCCCTATCTCTACAGGAAATGCCTCACTCAATACGTCTAGGATTACATTTGCCTTTTTCATAGAGTCATCACATTGGTGGCACATAGTCCTGCTGTGATAAAGAGAAAGACCTGGCTGCATTAGTTCTTTGTCATTTCCAGCTGATGGACCCTCTGCTTATAGCAGAAATTCTTGGTAATAACCTTAAATGCATTGCCGTGCACTTTGTAAATATTATTCCATTTCAAACATGCGTCTGACGAAGTGGGTATTCACCCACGAAAGCTTATGCTCCAATACGTCTGTTAGTCTATAAGGGCCACAGGACTTTTTGTTGCTTATTCCATTTCTATCACTCCAGTCCTCCAGGTTATCTGATTCTGTGTGATATTCCTGTCCTCCTCTGAATCCACAATGCCTTCCAACTTTGTATGCAGTGTTGTTGTAGCCGTGTTGGTCCGAGGATATAAGAGATGAGGTGGATGAAATAATATGTTTTATTGGACATCCGCCTTGTCTTTCCAACTGTGTGTCATCTGGAAATTTCATTAGCAAACTCCTGCTTTTTGGGCCAAGATCATTAATGAAAGTACTAAATAAAATCTTTGAGGATCTCCACTAGTAACCTGCCTCCAGCCAAAGAGTTCCCCTTTCAGCGCAACCTGTTGTCTCCACTTTAGCCAGCTCCTTACCAACATTACAGTCCTTGTAGCAATCCCCACTTGCTCGTACTTCTCTAGTAAAGGTAGAGTTATCCAGAACAAAACATACAGTAGCTAAGAAGATGTGAGATTATTTGGAGTAGAATGTTGAACTTAATTAAGAATTATGGAAAATGATTAAGTAGAGAATCAAAATGTTGGGAATAAAATTCCTGTATGTGAAGCTGCAATAGATAAATTCCCCTTTGAAAGAAAAATTATTAAAATGATGAAGAATAAATGTCAAACTACAGAATTAAAGAAAAACTTTGAGAGAGCTGAACCAACATAGCACAGAATGTGAAAAGACGGTTATAACCATGTCGAACTTTGTGAGAATTATCGGAACACCAGACCTAAGGAGACTTTAAATAGATTCTGTTTACAAGTCAGGAAGTTAAGAAAAGGCTTAAAGACGGGCTTTCATGAGTCTACATCGCCCTCTCCTGGACACATACAAATAGTTCCCCTCCTTCTGACCTGTCTTCAGAAAGATGCATCACCAGCCCGGTTGCTCCCTCAAAATGTGCAAGTATCCAACAGAAAGGTGACAACATTCGCACCTGACCCATTTTGGGTAGGACCCACCTCTCCCTCTGCACTTCAATGGGAAACAATACACATGTAAAGATTGGATCTACACAGTCAAAGCAAAGCAGTAACCATAGCAACCAGGGTACCAAAAATCAATTCTGCTGCCATGAAGAAACTGCCTTGAGTTCTGACGACATGGGACGTGCTCACTTCTATCAAAGTGAATCACCTTAGCCTGCGTCTAACACTTGGGAATCCTCTTTAACCACGTCCTTCCTGGACAAAATCCTTGGAGAAACTTGGGCCTATTCCTGCATTCCTACTTGAAATCCCAGCCTGGAGAAGGAGGTTACTTTCCTCAAGAAACAAAGACCTCGAGAAATCCATTGTTCTCAAACTATCATTGTCTCCAAACTGAATGGTGAGAGAGAACTATCCTGCTTCAATAGAGAGTGCGGAAATCACAGCGAGTTAAACTTCCAATGACAATTGTCAATACCATGAATTCTTTGATCAAACACCATAGCCAGACTTCAGAGACACACACAGACATGGGCGGTGGGTGAACCACAGGCTCAGGGAGGCTGCCCCCGGCCCACCCCTTCCACCTAGGGCCCTGTGCGGCCCCCCAACCCCGGAGCACAGGCGGGCAGCACATGGTCCTCCCCTCCTCTGTAGCCCTGGGCCACACAGCCCCAACGGGGGGTTCTCCCAACACCGGGCAGCACGAGCCACCCCAAGTCGGGGCAGAGCGTGGGCCTGGCCATGCAGGACAGTTTGGGGAGGCACAGCCTTCCCCTGCCTGTGCTATCTACAGCCCACGCACACAGACCAGTGTGCCCAGTGCCAGGGGCTGGTGCAAGGGGGTAGCTCATACCCTCAGGGCTGCCTTAACTTGTGCCCTGCTTCAGTGGTTCCTCTGGGCAATTGCAGAGATGTAAGAACGCCCCTGTCATGTCTCCTCCAACCCCTGGCGCTCCGCAGAACACCCCTGATGCCCCCCTGTGCTGGGGTCTTGGAGAGGGGGCCCAGGGGCTCTCTGGGGTGGGGGTTTTATCCGAGTGACTGTACATTATACGGCACCTTTGAACCTGGTCCTTTGTCCATCTCCCAACTACTGTATCAAAATCTGCAGCGTCCCTGATTCACCTCCAGTCTGTCACCAATGCTGCTGCTAAAGTCACCTCCCTCTGCTTCCTCTCCAGGCGCATTCTCTCCTCCTCAGTTCCCCTCACTGACTTCTGCTCTGTTACCACGTCCAATCCAAGCGCTGTGGGCTTGAGCCCCATTGCCCTGCACCGTGTCACTCACCCCAACGCAAAGGGGATGTAAAGCACTGGCCAGTGGAATGAAAGTGCTTCACCCGGCAGTGTGCACTGGTGTAATTCACTTCACAAAGTGCCGGGCGACAGGAAATCAGAGCCAGTGAGTGAACAGAGCCGTAACTAGGTATTTTTGCACCCGAGGCAAGAATATAAAATTGTGCCCTCCCCCAGGGCCGGCAATTTGGCAGCGGGTCCCTCAGTCCCTCTCAGAGGGAAGGGCCTGCCGCCGAATTGCCGCCGAAGAATGAATAAAGGGACGGCGGTAGAGCCTGTGATTTTGGGGGGTCTAACTCATGATTTTTGACTGGTTGGGCTGGTAATGTTGCTTCCAAGATGGTCTTTGGTTCCAGTCCAGTTCCAATCCCGAGAGGGACTCACAGGGTAAGGGAGGCGGGAGGTGCTGGATATCAGCAGTGGCCACTAGGGATCAACGTGTGTCCTGAGAATGCTGGGAGTTCGGGTCTGCAGGGCAGGATCAGGGGTGGCAGGTTTGTAGAAATTTTGGTGGTGCCCAGAACCCGCCCCCGCCCATACTCTGCCCCTCCACCCGCCCAAGGCTCTGGGAGGGAGTTTGGGTGAGGGAGGAGGTCTGGGGTGCAGGCCCTAGGCTGGGGCAGGGGATTGGGGTGCAGGCTCTGGGAGGGAGTTTGGGGATGGGAGAGGTGCAGAGGGATGGGGTGCAGGGGTGAGGGCTGTGGGTTGTGGCTGCAGATGAGGGGTTTGGAGTGTGGGAGGGGCTCAGGGCAAGAGTAGGAGTGTGGGGGTGAGGGATCTGGCTGGGGCTGGGAGTGGGAGGTTTGGGGTGTGGGAGGGGCTCAGGGCTGGGGCAGAGGGTTGGGGAGTAGGGGTGAGGGTTCTGGCTGGAACTGGGTATAAGGTGTTTGGGGTGCTGGAGGGGCTCAGGACTGGGGCAGAGGGTTGGGGTGTAGGGGGGTGAGGGTTCTGGCTGGAACTGGGGATAAGGTGTTTGGGGTGCTGGAGGGGCTCAGGGCTCGGGCAGAGGGTTGAGGGTGCAGTGGGGAGGGTGAAAGCTCTGACTGGGGTGTGGACTCTGGGGTGGGGCAGGGCTGGGGATGAGTTTGGGGTGCAGGCAGGCTGCTCCGGGACAGAGGCCAGAGAGGAGGACTCCCCCAAGGCCTTTCCCTGCTGGCAGCAGCAAGTTCTGAGGGAGGAGCCCCCCTTTCCCACCCCCCCAGCAGCACACTCACTCCCACCACTGTCACTGCATGTGCTCCTAGGGCCCCTCTCAGGTCCAGGAATCTCCCTCGCCTCCCCCGTGGTGGGTGCTGGGTAGGGTGACCAGACAGCAAGTGTGAAAAATTGGGACGGGGGTTGGGGGCGTAATAGGTGCCTATGTAAGAAGCTCCAAAAATTGGAACTGTCCCTATAAAATCGGGACATCTGGTCACCCTAGTGCCGGGGGGCGCTGCGTGCGCCTCCTCCCCTGCTGTTGCCCGCCCCTGACTCTAGCTTCACCGGGGGTGAGGGATGGGGCTGCCCAGCATGGGGCAGGAGCGGTGACTGCGGGTGGGGGGGCCCCTGTGCTGCTGGAGGGTCCCATTGGAAAAGGGAAGGGTCGGAGGGGGAAGGGCAGGCTCAGAGTCAGTCTGCCCTGGCAGTGGAGATGGGGGGCACTAGGACCCTGCGGCAGCAGTTGCTGCAGGGGAAAGACAGGGACTCTCTGCCAGTGGCATAGCCAGCTTCTGAGTGCAGGGGGAGCAACCATAAAAAAGGTGCCCCCCCGGCTCCTCCTCTGGCCACGCCCCCCTTGGCTCCTCCTCCAGCCGCTCCGCGTCCGCCCCCCCGGCTCCTCCTCTGGCCACGCCCCCCTTGGCTCCTCCTCNATATCCAGCTTCTCGTCCACTCTAACCCCTAGGTCCTTTTCTGCAGAACTGCTACCTAGCCATTCAGTCCCTAGTCTGTAGCAGTGCATGGGATTCTTCCGTCCTAAGTGCAGGACTCTGCACTTGTTGAACTCATCAGATTTCTTTTGGCCCAATCCTCTAATTTGTCTAGGTCCCTCTGTATCCTATCCCTACCCTCCAGCGTATCTACCACTCCTCCCAGTTTAGTGTCATCTGCAAACTTGCTGAGGGTGCAGTCCACGCCATCCTCCAGATCATTAATGAAGATATTGAACAAAACCGGCCCCAGGACCGACCCCTGGGGCACTCCACATGAAACCAGCTGCCAACTAGACATGGAGCCATTGATCACTACCTGTTGAGCCCGACGATCTAGCCAGCTTTCGATCCACCTTACAGTCCATTCATCCAGCCCATACTTCTTTAACTTGCTGGCAAGAATACTGTGGGAGACCGTATCAAAAGCTTTGCTAAAGTCAAGGAATAACACATCCACTGCTTTCCCCTCATCCACAGAGCCAGTTATCTTGTCATGAAATTATAACCTATAATATTACTATAACATTACTGTAATAATTACTATAACAACAATGCTCAGTGCATCATGAGCCTTTTGAAGACACCCAACATGACAAACCTTGCACTGGATACCACACAATCATTTTATAAGGATGAACATGGGGTGTAGGGTGTCCCCACAAGGTACAGAATGTCACAGGGGTTCCCCCAGCGCTGGGCAGCACGAGCCACCCCAAGTCCCACCCGCCCTAGCCCCAGCCGGCTTCCCGGAAGAGGAGCAGCCTGCCTGGGCTGGGGCCAACTAGGGGCAAGCAGGAGGGGGCCTCGGGGCGGAGCGTGGGCCTGGCCATGCAGGGCTGTTTGGGGAGGCACAGCCTTCCCCTGCCTGTGCTATCTACAGCCCACGCACACAGACCAGTGTGCCCAGTGCCAGCTCCGCTGGGAGAATGGTTCTCTGGTCTTCCCTCCGAGCCTGCAGCTCGCTCTGACTTCTGTGCTGTCTCTCAGGCTGCTGGGGATTTCTCAGCATAGCTCTGGGTTTATGTGGTTCTTCTACATCAGACTAGGGCTTCTACCAGCTGGAAGCAGATTTCAGTTTCTGTGTGTGCCAGTGTTTGAGGTGTGGGGAGGAAAGGTGCCCGGTCAGCAAATTCTGACAGGAAACCTATTTGGAGTGAGTTCTACAGGTATTTGTTTTCAGAGCAACATACAGGTACAACACCGGAGAGAGAACATAGCCTGAGCCGTTCCAAACAGTTAACCACACAGTGGGGTGTGGGAACAGGGTGTGCGATTTTAGAGCACTTAGAAAAGTCAGTTGTTAAACAGTGAGAGAGTTTCAACCATAACTATTGTGGAGCTACTGCCCCACTAACATCTAGGTTCATCTGCTGCCCCCTGTACCATGTGTCACAGGGTCCAGACACCCCAAGGGCAGAACAGGGGGGTCTGAACCCCAAAGAATAAGCAATGGAATCAACTGATTGCGTACAATGCTATTGTGTATAGTAATGCTGAGCGAGGTCTTTTCTGAAAGCTTGTGATGTTCTCAACTTACTGGTCACTGTGTGAGATGGATCCAGACCGCGGTTAGGGATTTATATATCGTGTTTGCAGAGAGCTGGTTCCTAAAACTTCACCTCCCCCTCCCAGCAGGGTGTGGCCAGCCAGGTGGGGAAGAGCTGCCTCCCCAGCCAGACAAGACTGACCCAGCACCTCGCATTGTACAACCCCGGGAGAGACAAATGCTGGGTCTCTAGTGTGCAAACGGTGTGGGGTGTGTCCCAAAGTGACTGAGAACTGGGGGCTGGTTTCAGGACTTTGGGGTGAGGAACCAGAGGGGAAAAGTCCCCAGGTCTGGTAGTGAAGAACTCGGGGTAGGCGGATTTGGGGATGCTTGGGACTGGAAGGGCCGGTGGGGTCACTCTGCAGGGATAACAAGGCTGCTGGAAGTCAGGATCAGACCTTTATGCCTGTGGGTGGCTACTGGTGCCAGGGCTCCAAGCCAGAGCCGCACAGCATTAAGGCCCCTACGGTCACAGGGCAGGTGATGACAGACCCCCTGACTACTCTGGGGATCCCCAGAACATGTCACCGGGGTATCAGAGTGCTTCACATCCAGACTCTGCTGTGTCTTGTCACTGTTCCCTGTATAACATCAATACAAATTAACCCTCTCTCTGCCACCCTGTCAGCTACAGCCCGAGGCCAGACTCATCCCAGCACTGGCACTTGTTAGCCAAATGGGCTCGTTTCCCCCTGGAGCTGCCCAATTACCCCAAGGAGGCACGGGAGTCTAGAAGATGGCTTTGAGTTTTTATTGACCAGTCAGCTGAGTGGGTGCTCCCCTCGGCTAATGCCAGAGAGAGAGCCCCTTACAAGTACAGAGCAGCCTTTTTATACCTAGCAACAAACAACTTAGCATGTATACCTTATACGTATATGCGGAAGGAACATTTCAAAAGGCCTTGTATGCAGATTGAGAGAGGGGCAAGGGAATGGATACATAACAGGATGCGGTTTAACATTTTACTTGAACTTATCACTTCTTTCCTTAGCACCCCCCTTCTCTCCCCCCTGCACTCCACTCTGAGGCATATGTTAGACTGAAATAGCAGTGCCTGTCTGTCTCACCTAGGCTGGTGGTTTGGCCACCTTGTCTTATCGCATAATCTTGCTGCACAGAGGGCTGCAGCGGGTGTTTTGCAGAGACAGCCGTTGCTCCTGATATGACAGCTGGGCTTATAAGCAAATAGTTGACCTGTTGCTCTAACACACTGCGGCTGGTGCAGGGGGGTGGCTCATACTCTCGGGGCCAAGGCCGGCTTTACCTTCCGTCACGGAGTCCCCGGGCGATGCTCTGGAGCTGCTCCCCACAAAGCCAGTCAGGACTCTGGGGAGCCTCCTCTCCCTTGGAGCAGACTGTCCTCAGGGCAAGAAGCTCACACAGCTTCACCTCCTGGGTCTCTCCTGGGAGCATTCAGCATATGCCCCTCCGTGCGCTTCCCACAGCGAGTCCGCCCCGGCAGGGTCCTGGGGAAGCCAGAGGGTTCTGCCCCCCCACTTCGCAGTCAGACGTGACTCTCAGCCAGCCAGTAACACAGAGGTTTATTAGATGACAGGAACTCGATCTAAAACAGAGCTTGTCGGTCCAGCGAACGAGACCCCTCAGCCAGGTCCATTCTGGGGCCCAGCGAGCCAGACACCCACGTCTGCCCTCACTCCCCGTCCCCAGCCAGCTCCAAACTGAAACCCCCTCCAGCCCCTCCTCCTCTGCTGAGTTCCTTTCCCAGGCCAGGAGGTCACCTGACCTCTTTGTTCTCCCACACCTTTAGCATCCCCTTGCAGGGGGAAGGGCCCCGGTCATTAGTTGCCAGGAGACAGAGTGTCAGCCAGAAACTGAGGCATCCACACAGTATTCAGAGGAAACGTTAAGAACGGTCCCACTTTGTCACAGCTTCTTTGCCGCCCCAAGCAAAAAAAAAAGCCAGCCGACGAACTGCCGCCCCCAGAATAGCCAGAATGCCGCCTGTTAGCATGTGCCGCCCCGGGCACCTGCTTCCTCGGCTGGTGCCTGGAGCTGGCCCTGCTCAGGGCTGCCTTCACTTGTGCCCTGCTTCAGTGGTTCCTCTGGGCCATTGCAGAGATGTAAGAACGCCCCTGTCATGTCTCCTCCAACCCCTGGCGCACCCCAGAACACCCCTGACACCTCTCTGTGCTGGGCTCTTGGAGAGGGGGTCCAGGGGCTCTCTGGGGTGGGGGTTTTATCCAAGGGGCTGTATCAATATCTACGACTGTATCAAAATCTGCAGCTTCTCTGCTTTCACCTCCTTCCCCTCCAGTCTGTCACCAATGCTGCTGCTAAAGTCACCTCCCTCTGCTTCCTCTCCAGGCGCATTCTCTCCTCCTCAGTTCCCCTCACTGACTTCTGCTCTGTTACCACGTCCAATCCAAGCGCTGTGGGCCTGAGCCCCATTGCCCTGCACCGTGTCACTCACCCCAACGCAAAGGGGATGTAAAGCACTGGCCAGTGGAATGAAAGTGCTTCACCCCCCAGTGTGCACTGGTGTAATTCACTTCACAAAGTGCCGGGGGACAGGAAATCAGAGCCAGTGAGTGAAACCCGCGTGTTCTATGTATTGTCCCCCTGTAACCTGCTTCCTTGGGTTCATCTCTCGCTCTGTGGCTCTGGCTCGCTACGTTCTCTCAGTGCCCAGTCCTACGTTTCACCTCTCCTCAGACAGCTCCTCCGGATCTCACCCCCAGACCAGGTACAAATCCTGCTGCTCCTGCCTCTACAATGTCTGTAAGATCCAACCTTTCCTCTCCAGCCCGACAGCTAAACCTCGTCCTCCCCGATCATCTCTGACTGCAACCTCCTCCTCTCTGGCCTCCCCAATACCCACAATACCTGCTTTCATAGGCGACGATATAGTGGGTGCTCAGCACCCAATGGCAGCCCCGTGGGTCAGCACCTCTCCCTTCCCCCCCCCAGCACCTCCTGCCCGCCAGCAGCCCCAGTGATCGGCTCCTTCCACTCCCCCCCAGCGCCTTCTGCAATCAGCTGTTCCATGGCATGCAGGAGGTGCTGGGGGGAGGGGGAGGAGCAGGGGCAGGAAGAGGTGGGGGAGGGGCGGAACGGGGGTAGAAAGAGGTGGGGTGGGGCCTTGGGAAAGGGTTGGAGTGGGCATGGAGCCTGGGGCCGAGCGGGGGTCAAGCCCCCGCCAGGAACTAGGAAAGACGGCACCTATGACTGCTCATCAATACAAATGCTGCTACTGAAATAACCTTCCCAGCCTGTCATTCTGACCAGACGACTCCCTCTTTCGATCTCTCCACTGGCTCTTCCCTACTTCACTGCATGTGGTTCAAACTTCCTGTCCTCCCCTTCACAGCCCTGCATAACGCCAGCCCCGTCTGCATCCCTGACTTAGGGCTTATCACGTCCCCCGCCATCCCCTCTGCAGCACCAGGAATGCCAGTCTCAGAGCCCACTCATCTGCTTCTGCCAAACCAGCTCCGGGCCTGCTCCCGTGATACCCTCCACTCTGGGAATGCCCTGTCCAGCCAGCTCACCGAGTCGTCACCCGCTCCTCACGTTTCCTTCCAGGAGTCCCACAAGGAGTCTGCGAACAACACTGATTAGTATTTAATTTAAAAAAAAAAAGACTAAGCTGCTTGTGGCAGGGACTGTGTGTGTGTGTGCGTGTGTGTGTGTGTGTGTGTGTGTGTGCGTGTGTGTGTGTGTGTGTGTGTGTGTGTATGTGCACACACGGGTCTCCAATGTGTCTGTGCAGCACCTAAAACAGTGAGGCCTCGATTCTGATAAAAGATAAATAATAAAAAGTTCAGAGGAAGTCCCCAGGATGTGCAGGTGTCTGTATGGCTGTAACCTTCCTCCTGCCGTGCCCCCTCCCTCCCTACGGTTGGGTACCCATATTGGTCACATCGTTCTAAACTCAGACTGGGTCTATCTGAGGTGGGGACCAAGTTCTTCTATTTGTACCCACGATGTTCAGAAGTGGCTAGTGACTGTGGGTGCCTCAGTTTTCAGGTGCCCAACTGGAGACACTTAAAGGGGCCTGATTTCCAGGGGTGGGAGCTCAGCACATTCTGAGAGTCAGGCTCCTCTGAGCTGGGTCAAGCTGGGCCCCGACCCCACGAGTCACTTTTGACAATCTTGGCCAGAGTGTGAAGTGCCCAGAACTTTAAGGCTGTAAAAACACCAATTGCTATTAACAAACAACCGATGAGAATTTTCAATGCAGTCACTGCTGTCACAATCCTTCTGTCAAATGTTGTACCCAAGTTTCAAACCCACAGAGAACACTGTACCTTGGGGCTGCTAATTCAGCTCGGAGACCCAACGTGTATTCTTCCTTCAGAGTCTGCTGGTCCCTGCAGCCTGTACGCTGTCCACTGGCGCCGTGGGGCTTTCACAGAAAAGTTGAACTTTTATATGGTTTCATCTATTTATAATCCAGTTTCAGATTCGATCTGACACAGTTAAACTGTTTTCCATTTCACTTTCTATATGGGGTCATGCCCAGGGCCTTTATGAATTGCTTGGTCAGTGAACTAAATTTACAGGAAAACAGCTTGGAGCTTTGCATGGTGACAGGTTTCAGAGGGGAGCCGGGTTCGTCTCTATCAGCAAAAACAACACCTTCTGGCACCTTAGGGTACATCTACACTACAGCGGGGAGTCGATTTAAGATACGCAAATTCAGCTACGTGAATAGCGTAGCTGAATTCGACATATTGCAGCCGACTTACCCTGTTGTGAGGACGGCGGCAAAATCGACTTCTGCCGCTTTCCGTCGGCGGCGCTTACTACCACCTCCGCTGGTGGAGTTAGAGCGCCGATTTGGGGATCGATTGTCGCGTCCCAACGGGACGCGATAAATCGATCCCCGAGAGGTCGATTTCTACCCGCCGATTCAGGCGGGTAGTATAGACCAGACCTTAGAGACTAACACATTTATTTGGTGCCACAAGGACTCCTCGTTGTTTCAGCTTGGAGCTGATTTACCAGACTTGTTTTCTCAGATCAGTTCTCAGAAAACGAGACCCCAGGAGACAATCTGGCAAGCGCAGCTCTGTTCATGGTTACTCGGGGGGGGGGGGGGGGGTTGTATGGGCCCCTGGTGCCCGGGCTCCAGCAAATTCAGGGCCCGGGGGTCCGGCTCCACAAATGTTCGGGACCACGCCTCTTCCCTGGCTTGGCCTGCCGCCCCTTCATCCCCTCCCCCGAGGATCCCCCAGCCCTGTGTACTGCCCCCGCGCCTCCCCCGCCTGCCGTCCCCACGCACCCCCTGCCTGCCATCCCCATGCGCCCCCGCACCCCACCTGCACCCCAACCCCGTGTCCCAGCCCAGAGCCTGCACCCAGCACCCAAACTCCCTCCCAGAGTCTGCTCCCCAAACCCCCTCCTGCACCAAAACTCCCTCCCAGAGCCTGCACCCGCTCCTGCACCGCAACCCCCTGCCCCAGCCCAGAGCCTGCACCCCACACACCCTCCCACAACCAAACTCCCTCCCAGAGCTTTAAGCTGGTTTGGGGGGCAGGGCTTGCATTCTGGGCACCACCAAAAATGATATGAGGGGGAAAGGAGTCCAGGACAGCTGGCTGTATTTTAAAGAATCCTTATTGAGGTTGCAGGAACAAACCATCCCGATGTGTAGAAAGAATAGTAAATATGGCAGGCGACCAGCTTGGCTTAACAGTGAAATCCTTGCTGATCTTAAACACAAAAAAGAAGCTTACAAGAAGTGGAAGATTGGACAAATGACCAGGGAGGAGTATAAAAATATTGCTCAGGCATGCAGGAGTGAAATCAGGAAGGCCAAATCACACTTGAAGTTGCAGCTAGCAAGAGATGTTAAGAGTAAGAAGAAGGGTTTCTTCAGGTATATTAGCAACAAGAAGAAAGTCAAGGAAAGTGTGGGCCCCTTACTGAATGAGGGAGGCAGCCTAGTGACAGAGGATGTGGAAGAAGCTAATGTACTCAATGCTTTTTTTGCCTCTGTCTTCACGAACAAGGTCAGCTCCCAGACTGCTGCACTGGGCAGTACAGCATGGGGAAAAGGTGACCAGCCCTCTGTGGAGAAAGAAGTGGTTCGGGACTATTTAGAAAAACTGGACGAGCATAAGTCCATGGGGCCGGATGCGCTGCATCCGAGGGTGCTAAAGGAGTTGGCGGATGTGATTGCAGAGCCATTGGCCATTATCTTTGAAAACTCATGGCGATCGGGGGAGGTCCCGGATGACTGGAAAAAGGCTAATGTAGTGCCCATCTTTAAAAAAGGGAAGAAGGAGGATCTGGGGAACTACAGGCCAGTCAGCCTCACCTCATTCCCTGGAAAAATCATGGAGCAGGTCCTCAAGGAATCAATTCTGAAGCACTTAGNACCCTCCACTCTGGGAATGCCCTGTCCAGCCAGCTCACCGAGTCGTCACCTGCTCCTCACGTTTCCTTCCAGGAGTCCCACAAGGAGTCAGTGAACAACACTGATTATTATTTAATTTAAAAAAAATAAGACTAAGCTGCTTGTGGCAGGGACTGTGTGTGTGTGTGTGTGTGTGTGTGTGTGCGCGTGTGTGTGTGTGTGTGTGTGCACACACGGGTCTCCAATGTGTCTGTGCAGCACCTAAAACAGTGAGGCCTCGATTCTGATAAAAGATAAATAATAAAAAGTTCAGAGGAAGTCCCCAAGATGTGCAGGTGTCTGTATGGCTGTAACCTTCCTCCTGCCGTGCCCCCTCCCTCCCTACGGTTGGGTACCCGTATTGGTCACATCTTTCTAAACTCAGACTGGGTCTATCTGAGGTGGGGACCAAGTTCTTCTATTTGTAGCCCACGATGTTCAGAAGTGGCTAGTGACTGTGCGTGCCTCAGTTTTCAGGTGCCCAACTGGAGACACTTAAAGGGGCCTGATTTCCGGGGTGGGGGCTCAGCACATTCTGGGAGTCGGGCTCCTCTGAGCTGGGTCAAGCTGGGCCCCCGGCCCCACGAGTCACTTTTGACAATCTTGGCCATAGTGTGAAGTGCCCAGAACTTTGGGGCTGTAAAAACACCAATTTCTATTAGCAAACAACTGATGAGAATTTTCAATGCAGTCACTGCTGTCTCAAGTCCTTCTGTCAAATGTAGCCAAGTTTCAAACACACAGAGAACACTGTACCTGGGGGCTGCTGATTCAGCTCGGAGACCCAACGCGTATTCTTCCTTCAGAGTGCGCTGGTCCCTGCAGCCTGTACGCTGTCCACTGGCGCCGTGGGGCTTTCACAGAAAAGTTTAACTTTTATATGGTTTCATCTGTTTATAATCCAGTTTCGGATTCGATCTGACACAGTTAAACTGTTTTCCATTTCACTTTCTATATGGGGTCACGCCCACGGGCCTTTAGGAATTGCTTGGTCAGTGAACTAAATTTACAGGAAAACAGCTTGGAGCTTTGCATGGTGACAGGTTTCAGAGGGGAGCCGGGTTAGTCTCTATCAGCAAAAACAACACCTTCTGGCACCTTAGAGAATAACACATTTATTTGGTGCCACAAGGACTCCTCGTTGTTTTAGCTTGGAGCTGATTTACCAGACTTGTTTTCTCAGATCAGTTCTCAGAAAACGAGACCCCAGGAGACAATCTGGCAAGCGCAGCTCTGTTCATGGTTACTCAGGGGGGGCGAGTTGTATGGGCCCCTGTTCCCCGGGCTCCAGCAAATTCAGGGCCCGGGGGTCTGGCTCCACAAATGTTCGGGACCACACCTCTTCCCTGGCTTGGCCAGCCGCCCCTGCATCCCCTCCCCCGAGGATCCCCCAGCCCTGTGTGCTGCCCCCGTGCCTCCCCCGCCTACCGTCCCCACACACCCCCTGCCTGCCATCCCCATGCGCCCCCGCACCCCGCCTGCACCCCAACCCTGTGTCCCACCCCACACACCCTCCCACAACCAAACTCCCTCCCAGAGCTTTAAGCTGGTTTTGGGGGCGGGGCTTGCATTCTGGGCACCACCAAAAATGATATGAGGGGGAAAGGAGTCCAGGACAGCTGGCTGTATTTTAAAGAATCCTTATTGAGGTTGCAGGAACAAACCATCCCGATATGTAGAAAGAATAGTAAATATGGCAGGCGACCAGCTTGGCTAAACAGTGAAATCTTTGCTGATCTTAAACACAAAAAAGAAGCTTACAAGAAGGGGAAGATTGGACAAATGACCAGGGAGGAGTATAAAAATATTGCTCAGGCATGCAGGAGTGAAATCAGGAAGACCAAATCACACTTGGAGTTGCAGCTAGCAAGAGATGTTAAGAGTAAGAAGAAGGGTTTATTCAGGTATGTTAGCAACAAGAAGAAAGTCAAGGAAAGTGTGGGCCCCTTACTTAATGAGGGAGGCAACCTAGTGACAGAGGATGTGGAAGAAGCTAATGTACTCAATGCTTTTTTTGCCTCTGTCTTCACGAACAAGGTCAGCTCCCAGACTGCTGCACTGGGCAGCACAGCATGGGGAGGAGGTGACCAGCCCTCTGTGGAGAAAGAAGTGTTTCGGGACTATTTAGAAAAACTGGACGAGCACAAGTTCATGGGGCCGGATGCGCTGCATCCGAGGGTGCTAAAGGAGTTGGCGGATGAGATTGCAGAGCCATTAGCCATTATCTTTGAAAACTCATGGCGATCGGGGGAGGTCCCAGATGACTGGAAAAAGGCTAATGTAGTGCCCATCTTTAACAAAGGGAAGGAGGAGGATCCGGGGAACTACAGGCCAGTCAGCCTCACCTCAGTCCCTGGAAAAATCATGGAGCAGGTCCTCAAGGAATCAATTCTGAAGAACTTAGAGGAGAGGAAAGTGATCAGGAACAGTCAGCATGGATTAACCAAGGGCAAGTCATGCCTGACTAACCTAATTGCCTTCAATGAGGAGATAACTGGCGCTGTGGATGAGGGGAAAGCAGTGGATGTGTTACTCCTTGACTTCAGCAAAGCTTTTGATATGGTCTCCCACAGTATTCTTGCCAGCAAGTTAAAGAAGTATGGGCTGGATGAATGGACTATAAGGTGGACAGAAAGCTGGCTGGATCGTCGGGCTCAACGGGTATTGATCAACGGCTCCATGTCTAGTTGGCAGCCGGTATCAAGCGGAGTGCCCCAAGGGTCGGTCCTGGAGCCGGTTTTGTTCAAGATCTTCATTAATGATCTGGAGGATGGGGTGGACTGCACTCTAAGCAAGTTTGCAAATGACACCAAAATGGGAGGAGTGGTAGATACGCTGGAGGGTAGGGATAGGATACAGAATGACCTAGACAAATTAGAGGATTGGGCCAAAAGAAATCTGATGAGGTTCAACAAGGACAAGTGCAGAGTCCTGCACTTAGGACGGAAGAACCCCATGCACTGCTACAGACTAGGGACCGAGTGGCTAGGCGGCAGTTCTGCAGAAAAGGACCTAGGGGTTACTGTGGACGAGAAGCTGGATATGAGTTGACAGTGTGCCCTTGTTGCCAAGAAGGCTAATGGCATTGTGGGCTGTATAAGTAGGAATATTGCCAGCAGATCGAGGGACATGATCATTCCCCTCTATTTGGCATTGGTGAGGCCTCATCTGGAGTACTGTGTCCAGTTTTGGGTCCCACACTACAACAAGTACGTGGAAAAATTGGAAAGAGTCCAGCGGAGGGCAACAAAAATTATTAGGGGGCTGGAGCACATGACTTATGAGGAGAGGCTGAGGGAACTGAACATAAGAACATAACAACAGCCGTACTGGGTCAGACCAAAGGTCCATCTAGCCCAGTATCCTGTCTACCGACAGTGGCCAATGCCAGATGCCCCAGAGGGAGTGAACCTAATAGGTAATGATCAAGTGATCTCTCTCCTGCCATCCATCTCCACCCTCTGACAGACAGAGGCTAGGGACACCATTCCTTACCCATCCTGACTAATAGCCATTAATGGACTTAACCTCCATGAATTTATCCAGTTCTCTTTTAAACCCTGTTATAGTCCTAGCCTTCACAACCTCCTGTCATAAACATACAGCTAAGGGTAGCATAAAATCCCTCCTTTACCTGTAAAGGGTTAAGAAGCTCAAATAACCTGGTTGATACCTGACCAAAAGAACCAATAAGGGGAGAAGATATTTTCAAATCTGTGGGGGAAGGTTTTTGATTTGTCTGTTTGTGTGTTCTTTCCAGGACAGCGAGGAACCAGGGCAGGGAAAATACATCTCCCAAAGCCATACCTGACCTAAGCATCTAAGATTACAAATTGTAAGTAATAGGAAGGAAATGCATTAGATTATCTTTTGTTTTAGCTTGTGAATTTTCCCTATGCTAAAAGGGAGGTTTAGTCCTGGTTTTTTGTAAAAAGCAACAGAGAGTCCTGTGGCACCTTTAAGACTAACAGATGTATTGGAGCATTTCGTCAGACTCTCTATTGCTTTTTACAGATCCAGACTAACACGGCTACCCCTCTGATCCTGGTTTTTGTAACTTTAAAGTTTTGCCTAGAGGGGAATCCTCTGTGTTTTGAATCTGATTCCCCTGTAAAATTACCTTCCATCCTGATTTTACAGAGGTGCTTCTTTTACTTTTTCTTTATAATAAAGTTCTGTTTTTAAGAACCTGATTGGTTTTTAGTGTCCTAAAGACCCAAAGGGCTAGTCTATATATATTATTCTCAAGCCTCCACAGGAAAGGGGGTGAAGGGGCTTGGGAGGATATTTTGGAGAACAGGAACTCCAAGTGGTCCTTTTCCTTGAATCTTTGTCTAACTCACTTGGTGGTGGCAGTGATACCCGTCCAAGGACAAGGAGAATCTGTACCTTGGGGAAGTTTTTAACCTAAGATGGTAGAAATAAGCTTAGGGGGTCTTTCATGCGGGTCCCCACATCTGTACCCTAGAGTTCAGAGTGGGGACGGAACCCTGACACCTCCTCGGGCAAGGAGTTCCACAGGTTGCCTGTGTGAAGAACTTCCTTTTATTTGCTTTAAACCTGCTGCCCATTAATTTCATTTGGTGGCCCCTAGTTCTTATATTATGGGAACAAGTAAATAACTTTTCCTTATTCACTTTCTCCACATCACTCATGATTTTATACACCTCTCTCATATCCCCCCTTAGTCTCCTCTTTTCCAAACTGAAAAGTCCTAGCCTCTTTAATCTCTCCTCATATGGGACCCGTTCCAAAACCCCTAATAATTTTAGTTGCCCTTTTCTGAACTTTTTCTAATGCCAGTATATCTTTTTTGAGATGAGGAGACCACATCTGTATGCAGTATTCAAGATGTGGGCATACCATGGATTTATATAAGGGCAATAAAATATTCTCCATCTTATTCTCTGGGATTATTTAGTCCGGGATTATTTAGTCTGCAGAAGAGAAGAATGAGGGGGGATTTGATAGCAGCCTTCAACTACCTGCAGGGGGGTTCCAAAGAGGATGGAGCTTGGCTGTTCTCAGTGGTAGCAGATGACAGAACAAGGAGTAATGGTCTCAAGTTGCAGTGGGGGAGGTTGAGATTGGATATTAGCAAAAACTTTTTCACTAGGAGGGTGGTGAAGCACTGGCATGGGTTACCTAGGGAGGTGGTGAATCTCCTTCCTTAGAGGTTTTTAAGGTCAGGATTGACAAAGCCCTGGCTGTGATGATTTAGTTGGGAATTGGTCCTGTTTGGAGCAGGGGGTTGGACTAGATGACCTCCTGAGGTCCCTTCCAACACTAATCTTCTATGATTCTATGTTGAACAAAACCGGCCCCAGGACCGACCCTTGGGGCACTCCGCTTGATACCAGCTGCCAACTGGACATTGAGCTGTTGATCACTACCCGTTGAGCCCAATGATCTAGCCAGCTTTCTATCCACCTTACAGTCCATTCATCCCAACCATACTTCCTTAATTTGCTGGCAAGAATACTGTGGGAGACCATATCAAAAGCTTTGATAAAGTCAAGGTATATCACGTCTACTGCTTTCCCCTCATCCACAGAGCCAGTTATCTTATCATAGAAGGCAATCAGCTTGGTCAGGCATGACTTGCCCATGATAAGTCCATGCTGACAGTTCCTGATCACCTTCCTCTCCTCCAAGTACTTCAAAATGGATTCCTTGAAGACCTGTTCTATGATTTTTCCAGGGATTGAGGTGAGGCGGACTGGTCTGCAGTTCCCTGGCTTCTTCGTCTTCCCTTTTTTAAAGATGGGCACTATATTTGCCTGTTTCTAATCATCCGGACCACCCCCGATTGCCACGAGTTTTCAAAGATAATGGCCAATGGCTCCCTCAGTGCCACTCCCCCAGCACCCTCGGATGCATTGCATCCGGCCCCATGGACTTGTGCATGTCCAGCTTTTCTAAATAGTCCTGAACCACTTCTTTCTCCACAGAGGGCTGGTCACCTCCTCCCCATACTGTGCTGCCCAGTGCAGCAGTCTAGGAGCTGACCTTGTCTGTTAAGACCGAGGCAAAAAACGCATTGAGTACTTCAGCTTTTTCCACATCATCTGTCACTAGGTTGCCTCCCCATTCAGTAAGGGTCCCACACTTTCCCTGACCTTCTTCTTGTTGCTAACATACCTGTAGAAACCCTTCTTGTTACCCTTCACATCCCTTGCTAGTTGCAACTCCAATTATGTTTTGGCCTCCTGATTACATCCCTGCATGCTCGAGCAATATTTTTATACTCCTCCTTATTCATCTGTCCAAATTTCCACTTCTTGTAAGCTTCCTTTTTGTGTTTAAGCTCACCGAAGATTTCACTGTTATGCCAAGCTGGTCGCCTGCCATATTTGTTATTCTTTCTGCACATTGGGATGGTTTGTTCTTGCACCCTCATTAAGTTTTCTTTAAAATACAGCCATCTCTCCTTGACTCCTTGCCCCCTCATATTAGCCTCCCAAGGGATCCTGCCCTTTTGTCAGGGTCCTGAACTCGACCATCTCATGACGGGGTTATGCGGCTACTAGCAGATTAAATTATGATGCGCCTGGTGTAGGTAGTGAAGAACTGATACACTTAGCTCACAGGCTTGTGGCAACCATAGTAGGCTTCCTAAGACCCTTTGGGAAAAACTAGCAGACCTGGTGGAGGTGGAGTGTGATTTGCCGGGACAACAAATTTTTGGCTGGGGGAGGACTCCAGGGTTTGGGGGTCATGTCCCCCCATCTCCCACAACGCTCTGGGCTCCAAGCCCCAGCTGCCTCTGGAGTGAGATTAACATATTTAAAAAAATAACTCGTTAATCATGCTGTGAATTAATCCTTAATTGACAGCCCTAGTGCAAAGTGGAAGGTGATGGGGACTTATCAGTTGGAAGAGACAGAGGGAGAAGTAAGACCTGGGTATATTGGTTGATGACTATGAGCTGCCAATGTGATGCAGCTGTGAAAAAGGCTAATTCAGTCCTAGGATGCATCCGGCGAAGTATTTCCAGTCGAGATAGGGAAGTGTATTACCTTTGTACAAGGCACTGGTGAGACCTCATCTGCAGTACTGGGTGCAATTCTGGTCTCCCATGTTTAGCAAAGATGAATTCACAGAGGAACAGGTTCAGAGAAGGGCTGTTAGGATGACCAGAGGAATGGAGAAACTGCCTTACAAAAGGATCTTGGCTTGTTTAGCCTAATAAAATGAAGGCTGAGGGGAGGTGTGATTGCTCTCTATAAATACATCAGAGGGATAAGTATCCGGGAGAGAAAGGTGCTATTTAAGTTAATGGCCAGTGGTAGTACAAGAACAAATGGCTATAAACTGGCCATCAACAAGTTTAGGCTTGAAGTTAGATGAAAGTTGCTAACCATCAGAGGTGTGAAGTTCTGGAACAGCCTTCCAAGGGAGTAGTGGGGGCAAAAAACCTAACTTGTTTCAAGACTGAGCTTGATAAGTGGGGCTATCAAGTGATTAAAACAATTAGTCATGGTTAATCACGGTTTTGGTCGCACTGGATAAAAAGACGGTTATATGTAGCTATTGCAAGGCTGAGTTCCAATATCATCAAAGTATTTCAAGCCTGCAGCACCAGTCCATGCTAAACGTGCTTTCACCTTGAGTTCTTGTGCTACAGATAAACCACTGACAGCAAATGAATCCCACCAGCTAGGACAGAGTTTCAGGATTGCTACAAGCCCATGAATCAAACACAGTACAACCAATGCTATTGCAAAGTGGATAGCTATGGACTGCAGACCACTCAACATTGTAAACAACAGAGGGTAAGAGATTATCCAAATTGCATCTTCCAATCAGTCATATACCTTGCCCTCCCGTTGCATCAGGAACACATGACCTGTATTGCAATGAGAAAACTATAAAGTTGGAGCTTTTGAAAATGCACGAGCTGTAGCTTTGACTGGTGATCACTGGACATCCTTGAGCAATCACAGCTCTCTTGGAGTCACAGCAAACCTGACAGATGCTGCATGGACACTAGGGTTACCATATCTCATAAATAAAAAAAGAGGACCCTACACGGGCCCTGGCCCCGCCCATTTCCCCACCCCCTAGCCCCGCCCCAACTCCGCCCCTTCCCTAACTCCGCCCCCTCCTCCCTCCCACTCCCAGCCAGGGGGAAAGGGCTGCCCCAGTGCTACCGGCTTCAGGATTTGCTGGGCAGCCCCCAGACCCTGCGCCCCCAGCCGGCGCTTCCCCAGCGCAACTGGAGCCCGGGAGGGGAAGCGCCCAGCCGGCATTTTCCCGGACATGTTCGGCTTTTTGGCAATTCCCCCCGGACGGGGGTTTGATTGCCGAAAAGCCGGACATGTCCGGGAAAAACCGGACATATGGTAACCCTATGCATGGCAGAAGCCTGTAACCAGAGCTCCCCACCAGCGTCCATGGAGCTGCACAAGCTCCGGGTCACTCGGGGATTCTGCACCAAGGGGCTGACTGTGAGCTGCACCCCAGCAAAGCCCTGGCTGGGCTGGGGAGGGGGTGTGCCCACCACCCCTGTGATAAGTGAGGGAGGGTCCCCAAAACCCTGGTGAGCAGATCTTCCCTTCTCTCGCTCCGCTCTCGAGGAGCCGCCTGCCCAAAGCATTGCTCCAAAGCACTGGTTCTCAATTGATTTCCCATTGTGGGCAGCACATGCGGCTTTCTGGGGGTTCTATGGGCTGCAGCCACACAAGATATGCGCTCCCTGTATGGCCCTGAGGATGGCACATGGGCTGCAGCCGGGTGCTGATTGGGCTGCAAGCCGCTGGCGGGCTGAGAATCACTGCTCTAAAGAGNGGCAGGACCCGGTGGGGCTGAGGGCTGAACAGGCCCGGCAGGGCGGTGCGGGGGCTGCTGGAGGGAAGCTGGGGAAGGGGTGGCACGGCCTCAACCCCCTGGGCTGCCTGCCCTGCGGAGGAGGCAGAGGGGCACAAGCCGCAGCAGGACCCCAGCCCTGGGGGAGGGGATCTGGGGCCAGCCCAGGGAGGCAGGAGCAGTCCCGGGGGTGCTGGGCGTGTGCAGGGCAGAGCCCCGGGAGAGCCCCAGCCCCGCGGCGGGCAGCGCTGCAGAGGAGCCCGCGCTCCCCGGAGGGCGAGGGGAGCCCCAGGCAGGGGGAGCCGGGCCGCCCACACCCACCGCTCGGGGCTGCTCCATGCTGCTCCCAGTACCACTTTCAGCCGGCGCGGCTGCCCTATCAGCGGCTTTTGGGTCTTTAAATAGCCGTCCGGGGGGAATCCCGAACATTTTTAGCTTTTGACAAATTCCCCCCAGACGGCTATTTAAAGACCCAAAAGCCGGACATGTCCGGGGAAACCCGGACGTATGGTAACCCTAATGGACACTGCAGTTGTTTGCTTTAATAGTAACACATACTGAAGAGAGACATTATGCTAAAACATGTGTAGAGCGTTTCTTGGATGTTGCGAAAGAATGGAATATTCAAGAAAATGTAACACCAATTAGTACTAACCGTGCAATCAAAACTGTGATTATTTGCAACTAATTTTTTAATCATGATTAATTTGTTTTGAGTTAATCATAAGAACATAAATCACTGAGTTAACTGCAATTAATTGACAGCCCTAGTTGAAACTTTAGTAGAGAAGAGAATGATCAGACACATAGATGAACACAATTTATTGGGGAAGAGTCAACATGACTTATGTAAAGGGCTATCATGCCTCACCAATCTATTAGAAGTTTTTGAGGGGGTCAGACATGTGGACAGGGGTGATCCTGTGGCTATAGTGTACTTGGACTTTCAGAAAGCCTCTGACAAAGTTCCTCACCAAAGGCTCTTACGCAAAGGAAGCTGTCATGGGATAACAGGGAAGGTCCTTTCATATATCAGTAACTGGCTAAAAGCTAGGAAACAAAGGGTTTGAATAAAAGGTCAGTTTTCAGAATGGAGAGAGGTAAACAGTGGTTTCCCTAAGGATCTGTACTGGGACTAGTGCTGTTCAATGTATTCATAAATGATCTGGAAAAAGGGGTAAACAGTGAGGTGGCAAAATTTGCAGATGATATTGAAGGGTTAAAATCCATGTGCATTTTATATAACAACCTGGTATATGGATTGTGCCAGCTCTTTTCCAGACCCAAAGTCCAGAGTTTGGTCTGGAGACCAGAGGCCTAGCAGATAGAAATTAGCTAAGAGAAAAGCAAAATAAACAAGATAACATTGCCTTTGCTAAGATATGCTTGGTCAGTAGAAATGCCAGATGTTGAAACAATAACTGAATAATTATGTTTCATTCAATGTTTCAAACTGAACAAAAGATCCCTGTTCCTATTGTGTCAGTCTCTTCTGTAGGGAACATTCTTCCCACAGATCCAACCTTGAGTTTATGAAAATTGGCATGTCAGTATAAAGATATGGCATCCTTCCACCTCCCTTCCCTGGGACCAATGCGCTGCCTTAAGACATAAAGGAGACAACCTCTATTTCCATATGCTTTCACTGTTTCTTTGCTTTAACCCCTAGGAATGTACCTGTTGGACAATCAAAGGAGTTGCTCCATTCCTCTGGACCCCAAATCAGAATTCAACATATATATTTTATACTAATAACATTTTATCAAAGTATTAATTAAAAGTTAACTTGCTAACTTGAGACCATGGGCGGAGACATTATGTAACCTTTTAACCATTGGCTAATGTGCTATCTTGTCTTGCTGCAAAGCATATCCCGGGGTGTGGAACTGCCTACCCCGTCACTTTCCCCCACCCATGGAAAATCTATATATTCCATTGTAATCAATTGATTGACAATGTCTCCAAGCCTAATAAGCCAGGTGACACTCCGCCAGCGCTGTGTGTAATAAACTTCTATGCTTGACCTCTACACGGTGTGGATTTATGTCCTTCAGATACAAAACTACTCAAGATAGTTAAGTCCCAGGAAGACTGCAAAGAGCTACAAAGGGACCTCACAGAACTGGGTGACTGGGCAACAAAATGGCAGTTCAATGTTGATAAATGCAAAGTAAAGCACATTGGAAAACATAATCCCAACTGCACATATACAATGATGGGGCCTATATTAGCTGTTCCCACTCAAGAATGAGACCTTGGAGTCATTGTGGATAGTTCTCTGACAACATCTGCTCAATGTGCAGCAGCAGTAAAAAGCCAACAGACTGTTAGGAACCATTAGGAAAGGGATAGATTAGAAGACAGTAAATATCCTAATGCCCATTATATAAATCCATGGTTTGCTCACACCTTGAATACTGTGTGCAGTTCTGGTCACTCCATCTCGAAAAGATATATAAGAATTGGAAAAGGTGCAGAGGACAAGAAAAATAATTAGAGTCTGGAACAGCTTCCACATAAGGAGAGATTAAAAAGACGGGACTATTCAGATTGGAAAAGAGACGACTAAGGGGGGGATATGATAGAGGTCAATACAATCATGAATGATGTCGAGAAGGTGAATTAGGAAATGTTATTTACTCCGTCTCATAACACAAGAACCCGGGATCACCTAATGAAGTTAATAGGCAACAGAATTAAAACAAACAAAAGGAAGTATTTCTTCACACAATGCACAACCTGTGGAACTCATTGCTGGGGATGTTGTGCCGGCCAAAATTACAACTGGGTTCAAAAAACAATTAACCACGTTCATGGAGGACAGGTCCATCAATGGCTATTAGCCAGCATGGGCTGGGATGCAACCCCATGCTCTGGGTGTCCCTAGCCTCTGTTTGCCAGAAGCTGGGGGTGGACGACAGGATGGATCACTTGATAACTGCCTGTTTTGTTCATTCCCTCTTGAGCACTTGGCATTGGCCACTGTTGGAAGACAGGATACTGGGCTAGATGGACCATTGGTCTGACCCAATATGGCCGTTCTTATGTTGATCCACTCTGTGCCCTGAGTCTGGGGCATTGATCACATCAGCCACTCAGTCCACGAACAGGAACCAGCTCGGGTATTTATCTGGAAGCTAGGATTTATTTCTACTTGGATTCATTATTTGAATGGAAGCCGAGCCTGCATTATACACCCAGGATCATTTAGATTCATGCCCTTGATAAGGAATCTCTTACCTGATCCAGTAGCTCCAGGCACTAGAGGGCTGTAGTTGAGGGAATAATACGCAGATTTAATGAAATGTTTACCTTTCTTTAGCGTTGAGATAGAACTCTCCTCGCTTGGGTCACTCACAGCTCCGTCCGCACACACAGCCGACACTCGGAATCTGTAGGGTGTCTCAGGCCTCAGTCCATCAATGTTACAGGACTCTGTTCTCTCTCCTGTCCTTCGTTCCAGCCATTTGCCTTTCCCCTCCTGACTCGTATCTCCTGTCTTCTCTTTGTATTCCACCTGATACTCCCTTATAATGACTCCTTCTCCAACCAGAGTTGGACTCTCCCAGCTGAGGGTGATGGCAGATGAATCTACAGTAGTTTTTCCAGGCTTTCCAGGCGGGCTGGTTGGAGAGAGCGTCTTCACAGGATCACTCACGTCGCTGCTCTCGCTGAGCCCTGGTTTGCTCATGGCAGCGTATCGGAACTGGTACTCGGTGTTTGCACGTAGCCCTGTTACTGTGAATGTCTCTTGTGTGTTATTTACATCCACAACCGTCCAGTTCTCCTGCCCTACAATTCTGTACTCTGCCCGATAGCCGGATATCGCAGCCCTGCCATAGGCTGCTGGGTTAAACGTGAGCTGCACACGGTCATGTCTGATTCCACCCATCAGGGGAGGAAGAGGCTTTGATGGAGGCTCAAAGTTGGTGCTGACCAGCTCTCCATCTGCATACAGGTAAATGGAAGCTCCTGGATGCTCCTCATCTGGAACAGAGGCCACAATGAACCGGGTGTTTCCATGAGATTTATTGACGTTGGTAAAGTCAGAGAAGGACTTTGCGAATTTTCGTGCTTTTCTTCTTATCTCTTCATCCACAAACCACTGTTTGGAGTTTGATTTCTCATAGGGAGAACTGGCTGGTGCTGATTCTTGATTTTTCTCCAGAAACTGTCTTTGAAGCCAAAATTTCAAATCTGATAAATATGGTTCTTTGTTGTGTATTGAAGTGAGTGTGAAAGACACAACAGAATCATGCTTAGGGCTGAGGACTATTTTTTCTAGTTCACTCTCAGAGGATACGACTTCCACATTCTGTAGCACACTAAGGTAGGAATCCACTAAATTCATCTCTCGCTGCTTTGTATCCAGAAATTCATTGAGTCTCTGTGTATTGAACGGTGATTGTTCTTTGCTTTTAAAAATGTCCACCAGGGCTCCTTCCTCAACTCCACCTCCACGGATAGCAGGTAAGATTCCTGCTAGTTGTTGCTGGAAAGTCTGTCTGTGTTGCTGACACAGACCTTTGAATTGCTGGATTTTCTGTTTGATTTTGGGGAAGGTTGTGGCAATTGGATTTTTCATCATGTCATTGCATCGCATGTCCAGTTCAGTCAGTTGCTCCAAGGCTGTTTGAGCATCAAAGATCAGTGTTATGCTGATCTCACGCACCAGCTTAGCAGCTTTGGAATCCAGCTTGGTCAGCGGGTACAGCCAGACTCTCACTGGTACGGCCTTCTCCCCGCTGGCACCCAGCCGCTTGGGGAGGGTGGAATAAATTTTCATGGCATCTTGGAAATTAGTTGGATTTTTCTCAAGAGCAAAATCACCATGGAACTTGCAGTTAAAATTTTCAGCATTTAATTTTTCCTTTTCATCCATTTTGACAGCTCCTTCTCCTTCTATGGAAAACTTGGGTATCTTTTTAATTGCAATCTGGAGCTTTCCCTCTATGTCACGTACATTCTCAGAAGACAAAACTTCCCGGTCAAACACGAAGAAAGCCTGAGCCCCGTACAGCACAGCCGTGACCACATGGGTGGCCGTGCCTTGGTCAAATACAGCAGGATAAGAGACATTCTTTGGTCCTAAATGGCTCATAGTTAGGTGCTCAAACTTTGTTGTGGCAGAGTACTGGAGAGTAACTCTGGCCTGTTGTTTGGATTTTTTGGTGTCATTTAAGTATTTGGCAGATCCACTTACTTCAACCAACCCCCCCAGGAAACTGGCCTTCAGCGATGCTGTGACATTGAGGGCATTGGCCTTGTCTTCAATGGTGTCGGATGCAATGATCTCATAGCTAGTCCAGGGTTGTGGTTTTGTGTTTACATCCTTGAGAAGCTGTTCCGGGTCCCACAGCGTGATCCCTGGAATAGTAGAGACAAACACATGGTAACGTAACTGATAGATGCACAGGACACAGAGTTTATCCGTGGTTTAATTGTGTCTCATTTCTGAGATTGAAAAATAATGAGTGAAGGACATCAAGTAAACTGACCTGGTAATGTACAAACGTGCCAAGTCAAGGCTGGACTACGCCCCTAACAACCTTCCCTTGCCCCCGGCTTATTACAGGACTTTGGAAGATGTGATCTTTTCTGATATTTTTTTTAATCAATCCCTCTCCAGAGTGACTGAGTTCACTCCCCTTTAGGAGTACACTGTCACAGGCAGCAAGTGCTCTAGTTATGATCGAAATGTCACTTCCATTAGAAACATCTGGTTTATTGGATTTAAGAAGCTAGGAATTGCCACGCTTGACCTGATCCGTGATCCATCTAGCCCAGTATTCTGTCTCTGAGCGTAGCCAGCACCAGATCCTTCACAGGAAGGCACAAGAAACCTACTATATTGTTGGAAAATCTGCCCTCATGCAGGTCTCATCGATCTCTAATAGTTGGAGATTGGCTTAAATCTTGAGCATGAGGTTTTATATCCCTTCCTCCACTTTCTTTTCATTGTTATAATCCCCGTATTCCTGTTACCCATAGAAACGTCCAGTCCCTCTAAATGTCTAAGCCTGGCCTGGGGTGTCCGGGATTTTTCCTCCCTCCCCTCCCTTCCCCTCACGCAGAGTGCGGCGCGGCTGATTGGGCGCCTGGGCCTGATTTAGCTGCTCCCATTGGCCTCCAGCAGGCAGAGTCCCTCCCCTGCTCTCCCCCCCACCTCAGCGCCGCATCGCCAGCATCTGCAGGGGAGGGGCAGTGTGCTCGGCAGCTTGTTTGGTTTGGCTCCACGTGGCGCCAGCGGCTGGAGCGGCCTGGTGGTAAGAGGAGTCCCGGGGGGCTGTCGGGGAGCAGGGGGAGGGTTGGATGGGTTGGGAGTTCGGGGGGGGCTGTCTGGGGGTTGGGGCTGTAAGGTTTTGGGCAGTCAGGGTACAGGTAGGGGGTAGGATCCTGGNTTAAGCCCATTAACTGGCATTTTATTAAGTGTATCTTCCGGAGAGCCATCGGGTCTTGATTTCACAGCCGCTCTAGCTGGATAAACCGTCACTTCCCATGGTCGTTCATTCCAGCCGTTAACCACCCTCCCTGTTGAAAATGTGAGCCTCATGACTGATCTGAATTGGACTAGTTTTACTCTGAGTATCACGATATAGTGTTCATTAGAACTGGGGGGAGAGGGGAGTTGGACCAAAATCCTTTTTTTCTGAGCAACGCAGATTTGGGTTAACTGAAATATTTGATGAATCTGTGTCAAATGAGCTGGATTGTTTTGCTTTGATCTAAAACCTCAGAAAAATCGAAAAGGTCTAAATATTTTAAGTTTTCCATTTAAAATACTTTTTGTTTCAAAATTTTACTTCAATTTTATTAAAAAATATAACAATTGCAAAAACTGCAACTGATCAAACAAAACATTTCATTCAACTTGTCAGTCAGGCAAAAAAATGGAAATTTTTGAAAAAAAAATGAATTTGGGTCAACCAGAAACTAAAGTTTTTCATTTATGTTTCAGACTAGCCAGCAAACCAAGAAATCAGTTATTCACAGAGTTCTTTTGATCATACACTTTTTTTTCTCATCATTGCTATATACTGATTAGCCCTGTTCTCACCACTGACACAATTCTATTGCTTTAGGGCTGGTCGACACGGAAACTGACTCTACGGCTAGGGAGAGTCTTCACAGGATCACTCACGTCACTGCTCTCGCTGAGCCCTGGTTTGCTCACGGCAGCGTATCGGAACTGGTACTCGGTGTTTGCACGTAGCCCCGTTACTGTGAATGTCTCTTGTGTGTTATTTACATCCACAGCCGTCCAGTTCTCCTGCCCTACAATTCTGTACTCTGCCCGATAGCCGGATATCGCAGCCCTGCCATAGGCTGCTGGGTTAAACGTGAGCTGCACACGGTCATGTCTGATTCCATCCATCAGGGCAGGAAGAGGCTTTGATGGAGGCTCGAAATTGGGGCTGACCAGCTCTCCATCTGCATACAGGTAAATCGAAGCTCCTGGATGGTCCTCATCTGGAACGGAGGCCACAATGAACCGGGTCTTTGCTTGAGATTTATTGACATTAGTAAAGTCTAAGAAGGACTTTGTGAATTTTCGTGCTTTTCTTCTTATCTCTTCATCCTCAAACCACTGTTTGGAGTTTGATTTCTCATAGGGAGAACTGGCTGGTGCTGATTCTTGAATTTTCTCCAGAAACTGTCTTTTAAGCCAAAAGTTCAAATCTAATAAATATTGTTCTTTGTTGTGTAATGAAGTAAGTGTGAAAGACACAACAGAATCATGCTTAGGGCTGAGTACTATTTTTTCTAGTTCACTCTTGGAGGATACGACTTCCACATTCTGTAGCACAGTAAGGTAGAAATCCACTAAATTCATCTCTTGCTCCTTGGTATCCAGAAATTCATTGAGTCTCTGGGTATTGAATGGTGATTGTTCTTTGCTGCTTAAAATGTCCCCCAGGGCCCCTTCCTCTGCTCCTCCTCCACGGATACAGGGTAAGAGTTCTGATAGCTGTCGCTGGAAAGCCTGTCTGTACTGATTACACAGAGCTTGGAATTGCTGGACTTTCCTCTTGATTTCAGGGAAAGTTGTGGCAGTTCTGTCCTTCATCATGTCATTGCACCGCGTGTCTAATTCTGTGAGGTGCTCCACGACAGCTTCAACATTGGAAATCAGCCCAACGCTGATCTCACGTATCAGCTGAGTGCCTCTGGAATCTTGCTTGATGAGTGGATACAGTCGGACTGTCACTGGTATGGCCTTCTCCCCATTGGCTCCCAGCAACTTAGAGAGGGTGGAATAAACTTTTATGGCATCTTGATAAGTAACTGGATTGTTCTCAAGACCAAAGTCACCATAGAACGTACAAGTGATTTTTTCAGTCTTTTCTATTTCCTTATCCTCCATTTTGGACTCTCCATCTTCTTCTGAAATCTTTGGTATTTTTTCTATCGTAAGTTTCATCTTTCCCTGTATCTCTTCTATACTCTCAGGTGAAGAAACTTCCCGATCAAACACAAAGAAAGCCTGAGCCCCATACAGCACAGCTGTGACCACATGGGTTGCTTTGCCTTGGTCGAATACAGCAGGATAAGTAACCTGCTGTCCTAAATGGCTCATTGTCAGATGCTCAGACCTCGTTGTCATTTTGTATTGGAGAGTCACTCGGGCCTCATGTCTGGATTTCCTGGTGTCACTTAAATATACAGCAGATCCATTCATTTCAACTAAACCACACAGGAAACTGGCCTTCAGCGATTCACCAGCAAGGAGTGCAGAGGCCTTAGCCGCAATGGTGTCAGATGCAATAACCTGAAATTCAGTCTTGTATTGTTTTTGCATATCCACGTCCTTTCTAAGAGCCGCACTGTCCAATAGTGTGATACCTGCAAAATTCCAAACACAGAGTGACTAACAGGCTAGGAAATCTTTCCACAGTTTAAGCATGTCTAGAGCATGAATTGGGCCAGGTCATACTGGGCTGTTGACCAGACTTTTTTTCTTTTTAGCTGCCATCTTGTTCTCCAGAATCTCAGCTTTCATTTCAGATTAAGGCTCTAGCCCTCGTGGTTGTGAAGAATAAAATGTGACCCAAGTGTAACTACTGCAGTGAGGTTTACCTGAATCTGCAGAAACAATAGCCCAGAAAGGTCTGAAGTGCCCCAGTCATCTCCATAAGGGGTTAAACGAGATGCCCAATGACAGTAATTTAAATGTCAACATCGCTAATGATGTCACTGCTGCACAGTCTAGTCTGCACTAGAAGCGCTACATCGACACAGCTGCACCATTGCAGCTGCGCTGCTGTAACGCGCCTGGGGAAGAGGCTCTAAGCCGAGGGGAGACAGCTCTCCCATCCCCATAACTCCATCGCCGTGAGAGGTGGTAACCATGGCGATGGGAGGCGCTCGCCCACAGACAGAGCACTGTCTACACTGGTGCTTAAATTGACATGAATTAAGTGGCTCGGGGAGGTGGATTATTCCCACCCCTGAGAGATGTAAGTTATACCAAAGTAAGCTCTAGTGTAGACAAGCCCTTGGAAAGGCGAGGGAGAGTCACAGAGCTGCACAATCTACTGGGATTGACACTTCATTTTGGTGCCACGTGCGGGAGGCAGCTGGGTGCTATTGTGACAGTGGGATACGTCGGTATCAAATTATGAATTTTATTTTGTATTATTTGTAACCTCCCCCTTTCCCTCCTGGGTTACTTGAGAGCAGGGAACTCTCACCTGTTGCCAGGGCACCTGACGTCATTAAGGATAATGGAGATCCTGGGGGTCCCCGCTGAGATGGGAAATTAGGTGGAATCCTGCAGTCGTTCTTTTACTGATAGGAATATTTATAGTTGGTGGTGCCTCCACCTGGACAGGCACCGAATAAATCTGTGTTTGTACTTCGGTTGCCTCCAGGACCAAAAATATCAATAACGGATCTTATGCAGCAATATAAAACCAACACACTTTTACTTAAAATGTACCCCAACAGCACACGATAGAAAATGCGCCAGAGTAACATGGATTAAGTTGTTCTATCCCTACCAGATCAGTAGGTGGCGCTGCAATAGCTCAGCTAATGACTGCAGCTTTCAACAGCAAGTTGCAATCTAACCCTGTAAGCAGGCGGACTCATCCCTGTGGCGCCTCCTGCTGGTCTCTCAGGGAATGAGCTCAATTTCCAGCCTGGAGCTCCCCTGCTCCTCTGGCTCTCCCCAGCCCTGCTTCACTCCCAGGTACCCTCTTACTCCCCTGCAGCCAGGCCGGTCTCCCTCCACCGCTAGAGGAGAGACTCTGCTCTGCTTCTGGCTGCCTTGAACTTCTTATAAGCCCCAGCTGCCCTGACTGGGGCGTGGCCCCGGTGTAGCTCCTTCCCCAATCCGCTTGGGCTTTTTCTCCTAGCCCCGAGCCCTCTCCGAGAGCTGGCTTCTCCCCTGTCAGGGCTGGAGTGGGTAACCACCCTGCTACAAACCGTAACCAGCACTCTTGGCGCTATTCACAGCTCCGCCCATCCCAGAGTGCGCGCTCTCCCTTAGCCCTATAGTTCTGGGCCCTCTCCTGCATCGGCTACTGAACGAGCAGGGGTTCAGGCCAGCACTTTGTAAGTCTGTCAGTGGGAGTGCAGGTGAAACAAGGAGTGGGGTAATTTTGTGTTTTGCCGGCAGTAACAGTTGTTATGTCAGAGGGCAATAGCCCCAGGATGACACACGCTTTCTGCAGTTGTCTGCAATCACATGCAGATCTGCTGCACAGCTGACAGTCTCCAGCCGCCTCCCTCAGTGCTTAGCTCTGGAGACGGCGTCCCTGAGCTACGGCTCAGCACTAAGAAGCGGGCAGCTGTAGTGTAGCCTTAACCCTGGTGACCAGATTGGCTGGTGTCTCCCGGAATCGGGCTCGATCTCCCAGAGGCTACTGAAGGCAATCCGGGAGACTTTGGGCCACTAAAAATCTGGCGGTGCAGCGGGGCTAAGGCAGGCTGCCTACCTGCCCTGGCTCCGCACGGCTCCTGGAAGCAGGGCCGGCTCTAGGCACCAGCAAAGCAAGCAGGTGCTTGGGGCGGCACATTTCCAAGGGGCACAAGAATCCAGCCTGGGAGCTGAGAACCAACAAGGGGCCCTGGGAGCTGTAGTTCCTTGGTTAGCTCCCTGCCTATAGAGCCAGCCCTGGAGCAGGGAAAGAACTACATTTCCCAGCATTCCCTCAGCTGCTATCAACAGGAAAGACGGGGAGGGAGTGAGGTAGCTGAGACCTCATGCTGCAGCCTGCTGTGGATGGAGAGCTCACTGCCAGAACGGGGTGGCTCTGGGAAGGGCAGGGAGACCATATTTTAACATTCAAAAAAGAGGACACCCCACGGGGGGGAAGGGAAGCTCCGCCCCCTATCCCCTCCCTCCCACTTCCTGCCCCCGACTACCCCCCACAGAACCCCCAACCCATCCAACCCCCCCTGCACCTTGTCCCCTGATCGCCCCCTNCCCCCAACTTCCGACCTATCCAACCCCCCCTACTTCCTGTCCCTTGACTGCCCCCAGGATCCCATGCTCCTTCTCCAACCCCCCTTACTGTGCCGCTCAGACCAGCGTGTCTGGCTCCACGTGAAGTCAGACACGCAGCTACGCTACCCCGCAGAGCGCGCAGCCCCGCCCCCCCGCCCTCCCCAGAGTGCTGCCGGCGCGGCGTGCTGAGGCTGCAGGGGAGGAGAGGGGGGAGCCGGGGAGGGGCTCTGCCTGCTGGAGGCCCCGATGTGAGTGCTTAATCCAGCTGGGCCGCCCGGTCAGCCGCACCGCGCTCTGCACTGGGAGGGAAATCTTCATAGAATCATAGACTCATAGACTTTAAGGTCAGAAGGGACCATTATGATCATCTAGTCTGACCCCCTGCACAATGCAGGCCCCAGAATCTCACCCACCCACTCCTGTATCAAACCTGTGTCTGAGCCATTGAAGTCCTCAAATCATGGTTTAAAGACTTCAAGGTGCAGAGAATCTTCCATCAAGTGACCCGTGCCCCACGCTGCAGAGCAAGGTGAAAAACCTCCAGGGCCTTTGCCAATCTGCCCTGGAGGAAAATTCCTTCCCGACCCCAAATATGGCGATCAGCTAAACCCTGCGCATGTGGGCAAGACTCACCAGCCAGCACCCAGGAAAGAATTCTCTGTAGTAACTCAGATCCCACCCCATCTAACATCCCATCACAGGCCATTGGGCATATTTACCGCTAATAGTCAAAGACAAATTAATTGCCAAAATTAGGCTATCCCATCATACCATCCCCTCCATAAACTTATCAAGCTTAGTCTTGAAGCCAGATACCTTTTGAGAGTTTTACAAAGTCCTCCCAGACGGCTATTTAAAACCCAAAAAGCCGGACATGTCTGTGAAAATACGGACATATGGTAGGTAACCCTAGAACGGGGAACAAGTATGCCCAAGGAGTAGAAGGCTTTGGCCCAGATTATCCCCTTCAGAAGACTTCCCCAGCCTGGATTAGGGATACTGGTGTGACCTCACCTTGCAGCCCCCAAAGAAAGAATTGGGTGGACTAAATGGACAGTGCCCCTCTCTATCTGAAGCCTAGCAAGGCAGGTATGTGGATCCCACTAGAATTTAAAATGAAAGTAAGGGAGGGGAGGCTCTGGACCTGGGCAGCTTTAGATACAGTACCAGGCACGTAGGAGGATTTCCACTTCTGAGCCATGGAAGCCGAAATTGACTTTTCCTTTCCAGATATAGCTAATATTCAGAAAGGGAATCTAGCACCTGCCTTCCAGATTTGAACACCTCAAAATTCAGGAGGGCTCAAGCTCAGTTTGGGCGGCTGTTACTTCATTTCTCCCAAATCAAATCTACTGATCCACTGGAACTTGCTGTAGAAAAAGTAGAATAAATTGAGCAAGAAATGCTTCCCAGTGGTTATTAGGACTGGAATTGCTATTTTCAACAGCCATTGCCTTTTTTTTGTATGTTTGTTTGTTTGTTTAAAAGGAAGACAGTGATATGGCATTGGCAAATTCCCCATAGAAACCAAGAATGGAACAAAAGAATAATAAAGGCACCTCAACTTTTCCTCATTTATGTAGGACAGTCTTATAATATGCATCCAGATATCCTCCAGTCACACACGCTGAAAATTGTTCCACTTTATTGCAGTTCTGTAACCATATGGGAACCAATCCTGTCTGTGTTCTGTGCACACCCAAAATTCCTGCTGAATGACCTGCCCTGGGAGCGAGTTACCAGTGACCCAGGGCTGGGGTGGCAGGAGGGTGCAGTTGGTGGGGAGGGGGGAGCCCAGGACTGGGGTGGCAGGAGGTGTGGGGGGGGGGGCAGAGCTGGGGGGGCAAGGGGTGCGGGGGAGGGGGAAGAGTCCAGGGCTGGGTTGGGGGGCAGCCAAAAATTTTTTTCCTTGGGGCAGCAAGAAACCTAGAGCCAGCCCTGCCTGGAAGTGACCGGCACGTCCCTGCGACCTCTAGGCACAGGGGCGATCATGTGGCTCTATGCACTGCCCCCGCCCTGAGCGCCAACTAGGTAGTTCCCATTGGCTGGGAACTGCAACCAATAGGAGCTGTAGGGGCGGTGCCTGCAGGCAGGGACAGCATGTGGAGCCACCTGGTCCTGCCCTACGGGCCACAGGGATGTGCCAGTCGCTTCCGTGAGCAGCACAGAGCCAGGGTAGGCAGGAAGCCTTAGCCCTGCTGCACCGCCAACCAGGAGCTGCCCAAGGTAAGCACCGCCTGGCTGGAGCCCTCACCCCGAGCCCCCTCCCGCACCCCAATCCTCTGCTCCGGGCTCAGCCCAGTGTCCCCTTCCACACTCCGAACCCATTGGCTCCAGTCCAGAGCCTGCCCTCTCTCCTGCACCCCAACCCCCTACCCCAACCCGGTGAAAGTGAGTGAGGGTGGGGGACAGCGGACGACGGAGGGAGGGGGATGTAGTGAGCAGGGGCAGGGCCTTGGAGAAGGAGTGGGGCAGGGCTGCAGCCTCGGGGAAGGGGTGGGCTGGGATGGGGCAAGGGTGTTTTAGTTTGTGTGATTAGACAGTTGGCAGCCCTCTGTGTCTTTAACCCCAGCAACTCACCAGCAGGGCTCCATCATCTCTTCTCCTCAGCCCAGACCCAAGGGGAGCAGCAGCTCTGTCTTCCAGGTCCCTGCCCCCATGCAACTCACTGACCCCCGGGAAGCTCAGTCCAGTCCCAGAGGGTGCCCATCACTGCCTCATGAGCCCTGCAGTCCTTCACAGCCAGGATTCAGTACCGAGAGGTCTCTCTAATCAGAATACCACTGAGAGGATTCAAAGGCTCCCCAAGTAGGTGTGCCCGCATACGTACTGAACATCAGTGCATGTGCCCAAGGGCAAGCCTGCTGTGCTGCAGTGCAGATAGTGTCCTGCCTGGGAAAATGTCTGACACTTCACTGAGGGACCATCGCTGAGAACAGTCTGAGGCCATGGACCTGAACTCAACTACTGCCCACCTCCATGGGGTCTGGGGTCTCTCTACACTGGGTCTTACAAGGGGGATGAGCATATATGACGGGTCTGGAGCTTCAATCTGATCCCAGAGACAGGCCCTATATACGAGCGGAGTTCTGCTTTGAGCAGAGGCCATTGCCACACATAAGAAGGATGTGCTGGGCTTGCGTCTCTGGACTTCTGCTACTTTCCAAGATCTGACATCTCAGGTGCTTTAACAGGAACAGGTCTATGGACAAGACATTCCTTTTTGCTAAGCCCATGTTCCTTGCCGTGCAAGAAGCTTAACTCTGTCTCTGAAGGGTTAACCAGATGCCTGGAGTGCCCATAGCCGAGGTGGAGCTCGGGGGGAGCATGTGTAAGTGAACGGGGGGTCAGGAGGTCTCAGACACGGGTCTCAGGGTCTAGAGCAGCTCTGCTCATATATTTATTCAGCTGAATTTATGAACTGTTCCTATGCCCCACCTATTCACAATTGTAATTAAATAGGGGGCAAAGGGGGCACTCAAGCCCTAGGAAGAAAAGATGGCCTTGTGTTTAAGGCACTGGTCTGGGACTCAGGAGATCTGGTTCAAGATTTTGCCCTTCCACAGACTCCATGTGGACTATGGGAAAGTCTCTTAGGGATGACTACACTGTACACTAAGCCCAGATCTGTGGGCTTGTGGACGTGGTGTTTGCAAGCCCACACTTGTGTGTCCATACTGCATTGTAAACCTGGGTCTCACAGTCATGCTAGTGCTTCCACACACCATCACTACACAGACCTTCTGACTCTGGTCTGCAGCCCCACTGCACAATGACAGGGCCTGGAGCCAAGTCACAGCAGGACTGGGGACCCACCACCCTAGCAGAGTCCAGGATCCAGGGCCTGAGTGCTTGCTGACCCGAGTCAGACTGATTTGTGTGTGGATGGAAGGGGTGGCTTGGGCTCAAACCTGGGTCAGAGCCCAGACTCAGGGTATGTCTACACTGGGAAGTTACAGGGCAGTATATCAGCTTTCTGCGCAGAAACTCCCCTGGTGTACATACTGCCAAGGCACTTAGTGCGCAGTAACTGCGGAGTTGCAACACTGTAAAAAAACCACCCTGACGAGAGGAGTAAGGCTCCCAGTGCAGTGGCTTCTGCGCTCTGTTGTCAGTGTGAACACGTCCATTGCTTTGAGCACAGTAGCTGGCCTCCGGAAATGTCCCATGATCCCTCAAGTGGACGCTCTGCTCATTGTTTTGAATTCGGCTGGCAGCCATGGAGGCGCCGCTCCCCTTTCGAAGCTCCGTTTCTGACAGCTGTTGAGTGCTGTGCTGATCTGCTCCGGGACACACAGCAAACCATCAACGTGGAATGCTCAGGTTGTTGAACACAGAGGCAGGGGTGTGTGTGTGTTTGTGTGTATAAAAGAGAGAGAGAGAGAAATTGCTGTGCAGAGAGCTAGGGAGGTAGAATCATAGAATCATAGAATCATAGACTATCAGGGTTGGAAGGGACCTCAAGAGGTATCTAGTCCAACCCCCTGCTCAAAGCAGGACCAATTCCCAACTAAATCATCCCAGCCAGGGCTTTGTCAAGCCGGGCCTTAAAAACCTCCAAGGAAGGAGACTCCACCACCTCCCTAGGTAACGCATTCCAGTGTTTCACCACCCTCCTAGTGAAATAGTTTTTCCTGATATCCAACCTGGACCTCCCCCACCGCAACTTGAGACCATTGCTCCTTGTTCTGTCATCTGCCACCACTGAGAACAGCCGAGCTCCATCCTCTTTGGAACCCCCCTTCAGGTAGTTGAAGGCTGCTATCAAATCCCCCCTCATTCTTCTCTTCTGCAGACTAAATAAGCCCAGTTCCCTCAGCCTCTCCTCATAAGTCATGTGCTCCAGACCCCTAATCATTTTTGTTGCCCTCCGCTGGACTCTTTCCAATTTTTCCACATCCTTCTTGTAGTGTGGGGCCCAAAACTGGATACAGTACTCCAGATGAGGCCTCACCAATGTCGAATAAAGGGGAACGATCACGTTCCTCGATCTGCTGGCAATGCCCCTACTTATACAGCCCAAAATGCCATTAGCCTTCTTGGCAACAAGGGCACACTGTTGACTCATATCCAGCTTCTCGTCCACTGTGACCCTTTGGTCCTTTTCTGCAGAACTGCTACCTAGCCATTCGGTCCCTAGTCTGTAGCAGTGCATGGGATTCTTCCGTCCTAAGTGCAGGACTCTGCACTTGTCCTTGTTGAACCTCATCAGGTTTTTTTCTGCCCAATCCTCTAATTTGTCTAGGTCCCTCTGTATCCGATCCCTACCCTCTAGTGTATCTACCACGCCTCCTAGTTTAGTGTCATCTGCAAACTTGCTGAGAGTGCAGTCCACACCATCCTCCAGATCATTAATAAAGATATTAAACAAAACTGGCCCCAGGACCGACCCTTGGGGCACTCCGCTTGAAACCGGCTGCCAACTAGACATGGAGCCATTGATCACTACCCGTTGAGCCCGACGATCTAGCCAGTTTTCTATCCACCTTACAGTCCATTCATCCAGCCCATACTTCTTTAACTTGGCGGCAAGAATACTGTGGGAGACCGTATCAAAAGCTTTGCTAAAGTCAAGGAATAACACATCCACTGCTTTCCCCTCATCCACAGAGCCAGTTATCTCATCATAGAAGGCAATTAGGTTAGNACCCTGCAGCCACTTGCACACTGGGATAGCTACCACAATGCATTGCTCTCTTTGCCGTTGCAAGAGCTGCTAATGTTGACGTGCTCCACCATCACACGGAGCACAGTGTGGACACACAACAGTGGTTTAATTCCAGCGCATTAATAAAACAGGTATAACTTGTTGTGCAGAAACTTGCCAGTGTAGACATACCCTTGGTGTGCAGTGTAGAATGTCTTAATCCAGTGAATCCTGCAAGTCCCCCTGCGACTTGGCTCCAAGCCCTGACAATTTGCCATGTGGATGCAGATCAAGCTGCAGACCCGAGTCACAAGCTCTGCGTAGTGCAGTGTGGATGTGTAAGCCTGGGCGTGAGACCAAGTACATCATACCCCTAGGGCCAGATTTGCAAGTGCTCAGCACACACAAATGGGGCCAGATTTTCAAAAGCGCTCAGCTCGTGTTGCTTATGGCTAAATGTTCAAAAGGCCACGGTATCCAACGTGCTGAGCTCTTTGAAAACCTGCTCGGGTCGTTTGGTGCCCAAATGGAAGCTGAACTCTTTTGATTTGTCTGTACCTCAGTCCCCTGTCTGTATAATGAGGATAATAATTATTCCTCTCTACCAACCTTTCTCTGTCTTGTTTATTTAGACTGTCAGCTCTTCGGGGCAGAGCCCGTCTCTGACTGTGTGACTTGCACAGAGGGGTGGTTGGGGTCTCCAGGTGCTATTGTGATGCAAAGAGTAAATAATAATAATCAAGCCAGGGGAGCAGCCATCAATCATAGTGGCACAACAACTGAAAACAGACCTCCCACATTGTGTGTTCCTGCTCCTAGGATCGAACTGCTTCATCAATACCCTGAGAAAAGCAGCCTCTGTTTGCTTTATCCTTTCCCTGGTGTTCTCAAAATACCCTTTTAAGGCCTGAGACCAGTGTTGGTACTTTGTTAAAACAACAGACAAGATAAAATAGAGTAACTTAGACCAGTGACAGCAAGGAAGGGCTAATATGCATAAGAATACATGCAGTCTGTGTCTAGAGAGGGGGTTTTTGAGCAGCAGGCAGTGAGATGGGCCCAGAAAAACTGATCAGCAATGGATTGGCCCTATGATACAGTTATATTGTTACTCCTTTTCACCCAACCAGTTAGCCAAATTAGGGGTAGTGAGGATTGTTCCAGTTAGGAGGAGAAACTGACGCTAGAATCAGTTATTTTCTTTGACGCCATTTTATTTATTTACAAAGACACACTCTGTTTCCCTGAACACAGTAGGAGTCAAACTGCAGGAAAGAATTCTTTTGCTGCCTTTCTTGCCTGTACTGGGCACCCCAAAAGCTCTCTCTCGGGGCCATATTACCAGCACTTCTGTTACCGTGTGAGTCACACTGCCCCCACCTGACTCAAACAATGCCCAGGCAGGCCTCTGACCGCATGGTTCAAATTCCTGAGTGGCCTTGGACTTGCTATTATTTTGGCCACAGACATGGGCCTGTGTTTGGGGTGGAGGCCACTTAACTGTTTCAGCCACCTGTAGGGTTACCATACGTCCGGATTTTCCCGGACATGTCCGGCTTTTTGGGCTCCAAA